>NW_006442105.1:79249-96262 GCF_000325575.1 Pteropus alecto
CTCTTATAAGTAATTGTCTGTTTTTCTCTTGCTGCTTTTAATATTCTTTCTTTGTATTTAAACTTTGCCATTTTAATTATGATGTGTCTTGGTGTGGGCCTCTTTAGATCCCTGATTTTTGGAATTCTCTGAACTTACTAGGGTTTTATGTCCATTTCCTTCACCAGATTGGGGAAGTTTTCCATCATTATTTCTTCTAACAGCTGTTCGACATCTTGATTTTCTTCAGTTACGCCAATCAGACAGATATTTAAACCCTTAATTGTCTGTATTCTCTTTAAATTATTTTTATAGTCTTGGCATCTTATTTCTTGCCATTCTAATTGTGTGTCCTTGGCTTTCCTGTCCTCTAGATAGGGCATTTAATCCTTTTCTTTATTCACTTTGTTTATTCCTTTTTTTTATTGCATTTAATATACTATTCATCTCAGATAATGTGTTCTTCATTTCGGACTGGTTCCCTTTTATAATTTCCATTTCCATTTTTATGCTTTTATCTCTTTCTTGGAGTTCTCCACACTTCCCAGAAGTTCATTGAGCATCTTTATAACCAGTGTTTTAAACTCTGCATCTGTTAGATTACTTGACTCCATTATATCCGGATCTCTGTTCTGTTCTCTCATATGGCTTCTGCTTCTTTGTCTTCCCATTTCGGCTGTCTTTCCGTGTGTGTTTCTATGTACCAAGCAAAGTTCCTAAGTCTCCCGGTCTTATTAGTACGGATTTGTGAAGTAGGTGTCCTGAGAGGGGTTCAGCTGCACACCAAATTTAGCCCAAGCCTCTACCCCTCCAGAGCCACCTGTTAAGATTAAGCAAGCAATCCACAGATGCTGTGCTTATAGTTGCCTCAAAAGGCCACACCAGAAACTGAGACAAGCTGCCTCCAGTGTGAGTCTAGGTGCTGTTCAGCAAGGAGCACCTGACTTGCTGAGGATATAGTTGGAAGTGTCTTTGGTGGATCCACAAGGTGGGGTAGGCAGGATTTCAGAGAATCCTCTGGGCAGATGGACCTCTGTTATCCAGTTTGACGATGTTACAGCTATGGCGGCACTGTGTCCTGAGCACTGGTATGGTGGACGGCTCAACAGAGAACAATGGATACCACAAGCACTTCTGTACAGAGTAAGTCTTGCCTAAGCCCTCACCCCGACAATGTCTCCCTGTAAGTCCCTGGTGCCCCCTGCGCACAGCCAAATTGTCACTGGTGCTCAGAGCTAGCAGGTCTGTCACCGCAAATCTCCGCTCACAGATGTGGCCCAATTTCACTCAGCGCCTAGAGACCAGGCAGCCCCACATCCTCACCCTGTTCTACCTTCTGTTGTTGTAGGGTGATTTATTAGATTTCTCCCTAGTTATATGGCTTGTTCATCTCAGGAGATTTTTCCTTGCTAATGCTCCTTGTTTTCCTCACAACTTTGAGTTGGTCGCCAGAGGGATGAACAGGGCCTCTATCATATACGTCATATTTTTTTTCTACCTTGATATCATGACTTCTTATCAGCCATTTCACAAGTGAGGCTCAGAAACCCATTTTTTTACTTTCAGATTAAATTCAAAGTATTTTTTGCCAAAAATTTGTAGGAAGATACTTGAGTGTACCATTTAAAATTGAAAGATTTTTACTATTTAGAAAACTTCTCAGTTTAGTCAAGACAAATCTTTCTCTTCAGAAAACTATCTCTCTTTTTTTTTTTTTGGCTTCAAAATAGGATATTTCTAAATTTTAGCATTTAGTTAATAAATTGGGTTTGGCTCACATTTAGGTTTATAGTTAGTTTAGAGTTTAGGGTTTGTTGTTGTTTAGCATTGAAGTTTTTGTTAAGATTAGGGTAAAGTGGGTTAGGTTTTGTTTAGGTGTCAGTGCATTTTTGATTTAATGATTATGGTTATGTTTGGGATAGGATTAGAATTAGATTTCAGATTAAGTTTTCTGTTTCCTTGAGGCTTAGGTTTAGGGGTAGTAGGTTTCAGTTTTGCATTAGAGTTAAATTTTGGATTTGAATAAAGTTTAAGTCTAGGCTTAGGTTTTGGTTTACTGTTAGGGTTAGCATCATTTTTGATTAGTATAAGGGCTGTGATTATGTTTAGTTTCAAGTATATGTTTAAAGTTAGTGTTCATGTTGATTTTATGATTAAGGATAGGGTTAGACTCAGCTTTGAAGATAGTTTTCAGTTTTGTATTCAATATCTTTTTTTATTAGGTTTAAAGGTAAAAGGCTAGGCCTGCATTAGGGGTAGGGTTTATTATTATTGTTAGGTTTATTGTTAGAATTAGGGTTTTGTTAAGAGTTGATTTTCAGTTTAAATAGGATCGGTGTTATGATTAGCATTGAGTTTAAGGTTTATGTTTAAATTAGGATCTGGTTTAAGGGAAGGGATTAGGTAAGGGCTAGGCTGAAGGTGAGGTTTAGCATTAGATTTAGGTTTACTTTAAGTTTTCAGCTAGAATTAGTATTTGGGTTCAGGTGATTTTTAGGGGTACATTTATGGTGATTTTTACGGCTTAGTTTAAGGTAAGGTATAGGTAATGAGATCAGGAAAGGGTTTGGGTTAGGTTTAGGGTTAGCTCTAAGTTTCACATCAACTTTCTATTAGGTTTACCATTAGAGTAAGTGCTATGGTTATGGTTCGGTTTATGGTTAGGCTTTAGTTGGTGTTTAGGGTTAGATACAGGTTTCTGTTAAATTTAGGATCAGGGTTTGGGTTAAGATTAGGGTAGGGGCTTGCCTTAAGGGTAGATTTAAGGTTGGGTTAGGGTTCAATTGAGTTACAATTAGGTGTAGAGTTAGAATTTGGGGTAGGGTTGAGTTTACATTTAGGGTTAAAATTAAGGTAAGGGTTCAAGTTAGCTTTGAGGTCAGGTTTGGGGTGTAAGTAGGGTGGGGTTTCCAGTTAGGCTTAGCATACAGGCTAGGTATCAGTTTAGGTTTAGGAATAGGGATAAGGTCAGGTTTAGACTTAAGTTTAGAATTACGGTTAAGGTTCTGGTTCGGGTTGTATTTACAATTGGGGTTAACCTTACGGTTACTGTTGGTGTCAGCTTTGAGTTTGGGGCTAGGTTTTAAGTTGGGGTTACTGTTAGGGTTAGGATGAGGGCTGAGGTTAGGGTTATGTTTAGGTTTAGGGTTAGAATTAGGGTACTACTTGTGTTTAGGTTTAGATTTAGGGTTAGGGTAAAAGGTCAGGGTTCAGTTTAAAAGTACAGTTGACATAAGGATTAGAGTTAAGAACCTTGGTAGAGTTAGATTTAGGGTTAATTTTAAGGGTAGATTTAGGCTTTTATTGAGTTAGAGTAGGGGTTAGTGGTAGGTTTAGTCTGGAGTTTAGGATTAGAATTCGGATAAGGGTTATGGTGAAAGTTAGCTCTGAGTTTAGCACTTGGGTTTAAATTTGGGTTAGGCTTCGGTTTGGGGTTGAGGTAAGGGCTAGGTTCATGATTAGTTTTAGAGTTGGGTCAGGGTTAAGTTTCTGATTAGATTTAAGGGTAGCATTAGCTTCGAGGTCAAGGTTTAAGCTTTAATTAAGGTTAAGGTGAGGCTTCTCTTAGGGTCTGAGTTAAGGTTAGGTTTTGAGTTAAGGTTAGATATAAGTTTAGGCTTAGGTTTATGTTTGAGCTTCTGTGTAGGGTTATGGTTAGTGTTACGGTTAGATTTAGCTTTAGATTTAAGGTTTAAGTTTAAATGAGGGTTTAACAGGGTTAGGTTGTGTTAGAGTTGATGTTAGGGTTGGGATTTCTGTTAGGTTTAGGGTTAATATGAGGGTAGATTTAACTTTGAGGTAGGAATTTAATTTAAAATTGGAATAGGGTCAGCAGTGGAGTAAAGGCTATCTTTAGGGTTAAGATTTGAGTTACCATGAGGTTTACGGTCAGGTTTTAAGTTACGATTAGGATTAGGGTTAGAGTTAAAGTTAATCTTAGGCTTCAAGTTAGGATTAAGTTTAAGTTTAGCATTAGGATTAATGTGAGTGTGATGTTAGAGTTAGTTTTGAGGTAGGGGTTGGGTCTAAATTAGGGTAAGGTAAGGTAAGGTTAGGATTAAGTTTAGAGCTACAGTTAGGCTTAGGGTACATTATGACTGTATGATTAGGGTTAGGATTAAAATTAAAGTTCAAAGTAGCTATGAGTATGGTTTGGGTTTAAATTAGAGTTTGGTTAGGTTTAGCATTCAGGCAAGGGCTAGAAGAGGGATACGGCTTGGGATAGGGTAATGTTTTAAGTAACTTTGGAATTGAGGCTTTTGTTAGGGTTAGAGTTATAGTTAGCTTTAAGTTTAGGGTTTGGGTTTGAAATAAGATTAGGGTTTCCTTAGAATTAAGGGAAAAGCTACATTTAGTGTTGGGTTTAAAGTTAATGTCGGGGTTATGTTTAGAGTTTGGATTAGGTTTATAAGAGGTTTACACATTGTTTTGAGCTTCAGGTTTAACTTAAATGAGATCAAGAATTACTGTCAAGACTAGAGTTTAGGTTAGGTTAGGGTTAAAGTTAATGTTAGGATTTGAGATAGGTTTAGACTTAGAGTTTGAATTCGCTTTGAAGTTAGCATTTGGATTTAAATTAGGTTTGGGGTTAGGAGTAAGGGAAGCGGTATGTTTAGGTTGAGGTTTTAGGTTAGGGTTAGATCAGGTTTTCACTTAGGAGTAGGATTTGAGATAGGGTTATTGCTAGGGTCAGTGTAGGACCCGAGTTGAGTCTATAATCAGGTTTAGGGTTGAGTCTATAATCAGGGTTAGAGTTACCTGTCAGGTGAGGGTTTGGGTCAAATATAGGATAGGGTTTCTTTAAGGTTAAGGTAAAGGCTATGTTAAGGGTTAGATTTAGGGTTAAAGTTAGGGTTAGGTGTAGTGTTAGAGTTAAGTTTAGGATTAACTATAGAAGTAGTTTTGAGTTTCAGATTTACTATAAATTAAGATTAGGATTAGGGAAGGACTAGAGTTACAGTTAGGTTTAGGATTTGGGTGTGGGTCAGGGTTAAGATGAAGCTTAGTGTTGAGGTTAAGGTTGAAGTAAGCTTAGAGATCAGGGTTAGTGTAAAATTATAACACTGGTTGTGTGTAAGATTGGGTGAAGTTTTGGGTTAGGGTTAGATTTTGAGGTAAGGTTAGAATTAGGTTGGGGGTAGGTTAAGGTTGGAATGAATTTATGATTATGGTTAAAATTAGGGTTAGGGTTTAAGACAGTTTTGATGTTAGGGTTAAAGTTTTAAGGAGAATTTGGATTAGAATCAGCTAAGTTTATGGTGAGGTTTAAGGTTAGGATGAGGGCTCAGTTCAGCTTACAAGGTAAGTTTATAGTTAGGGTGAGGGAAAGGTTAGGGTTCAGTTAATGATTCAAATTATGGTTATGGTTAGCATTAGGGTAAACTTTGAAGGCAGAGTTTGGGTTTAAATTAGGGAGGGCCTTGGGATTGGGGTAAGAGCAAGTCTAGGGGTAGTATTAGGGTACTTTTGAGGTAGGCTATGGAATTTGGTTATGATAGTGTTCACTTTAGGGCTAGGGTTGAGTTTACAATATAGTGAAAGTGATGGTTAGAGTTAGATCGAAGTTTAGGCTTTGGGTTTCCACTATGGTTAGGGTTAGCAGGAGGGTTAGTGTTAGATTTAGATTTTAAGCTAGGGTTAGGGTTAGGGCTAGGGTTATAGGTAGCAGTGTGGTTGAAATGTACTATGAATTGAAGTTTAGGGTTAGGGCTACTATTATGGCAAGGGCTGGATATGAGTTAGTGTTAGGGTTAGTTTTTAGATGATTTAGGGTTAGGATTATGGTTGAATTTAAAATTATGATTAAGGTTGGGGTTAAATTTAAATTTGAGCTTAAGTTTTGCATTTTTCTAAGGGTTCTGGTTAGCATCCTATTTAGATTTGGGGTAAGGGCTATGTTTAAGATGAGGAATAGGTTTTGGTTTAGGATTTTCGTTAAAGTGAGGCTTAGAGTTCAAGATAGATGTAGAATTCGGATTAGAATTAGGGTTATTTTTGAGTCAGGTTTAGATCTGGAGTTAGTTTTAAAAGTTAGGTTTATGGTTAGGGTTGAGTTTACACTTACTATTAGGATTAGAGTTAACTTTCAGGATAGCATCTGTGTTTAACATAGGACGAGCTCTCAAGTTAATGTGAGGCTTAGTAAAAAATAGAGTTAAATTTAAAATAACAAGATCAGTGTTGGCTTTTGGTTGAGAGTATGGTTAGGATTAGAATTAGCTTTGAGGTTAGGGTTTAATATAAATTAAGATTAAAGTGAGCATGTGTACATATACACACATGGCTGAATGAGTTTCAGTTCCCTTCACCAAAACAACACACTGATGAAAACCATTTGCAAGGATCCAGTTTGTTAAATATAAATTTCAGGAAAGGTCCACCCTCTTTTGAAATGTTTTTCATCAATCCCAGAGTTTGTGAATAAAATACTATAGTTTGTAAGAGTGATTTGAATGCTCTTTGGAAAAGCACTAATGGCAAGACTCGTGAACAGTCTTGTAACCTGCAGTAAAAAATGTTTCATTTCCATTCAGAAGAAAACCATCACAAATGTAGTGTGCTCAAACTTTACTACATACTTTACAGATGAGAAGAATAGTCATACTCAGAGTCATACTGTTCAGAACCCACTTTATTTAAGTGATATCACAGTGTGCTAGTAACTAGTTGAAATATTTTGACCAGGTGGTAAGACACTGCAGGCATAGCCAATTTGTTGACTATCCATTCATAGGGAGTTAATTTCAAGAAACACATCTTTTAGACATTTGGGTCACAAACCTATGCTTTAGGGAATGTTTTTCATTTCTTTTCTAAAGAAAACTTGTGAGATACAAAGTTTGCAAGAATCTTTTTCATGATATACAAACGATACATCAATTATCTTAAACACAGTACCCCTCACATGCCAGCAAGGGCTTTAGATCTCTTCAGCATTTACACTCTGTGCAAAACCATTTTTGCATTATCCTACTTGGTACAAATTTAAAACATGTGAAATCTCAGTTTGCACTAAGCACTTTACACACTTGTAGGAACTGGAGAAGTAAAAGGCCACTGACCTAAAGAAAGTTTTAGGATAGACTCTTAAAACACAACTGAAAACAATTCATGTCACATACATAGCCATTGGAAAATATCTTTTTGGATATGGGTTTTCAAGTCTTTGGGATAAATACCCAGTAGAGGGATTGCTAGATCATATGGTAGATCAATTCTTAGTTGTTGGAGGAACCTCCATACTGTTTTCCATAGCGGCTGTACCAAACTGCAGCCTCACCAGCAGTGCATGAAGGTTCCTTTTTCTCTACATCCTCTCCAACATTTGTTATTACTTGTCCTGTTGATTATAGCCATTCTAACAGGTATGAGATGGTATCTCATTGTGGTTTTGATCTGCAATTCCCTAATAACTTGCGACGTTGAGTATCTTTTCATATATTTGATGTCCATTTGTATGTCCTCTAGGTAGAAGTGTCTGTTCAGGTCCTCTACCCATTTTTTGATTGGATATTTGTGTTTTGTTGTTGTTGTTATTGAGTTGTATGAGTTCTTTGTATATTTTGGATATTAGGCCTTTTTCAGAGAGGTTGCTTACAAATATATTTTCCCATTTGGATGGTTATCTCTTTACCTTGTTGATGATTACTTTTGCTGATCAGAAGATTTTTAGTTTGATGTAGTCCCATTCTTTATTTTAGCTTTTATTTCTCTGCTTTTGAGATCAAATTCATAAAAATCCTCTTTAAGGCCAAGGTTTTATTCTATGCATTTTATAGTTTCAGGTCTTATATTCAGGTCCTTAATCCATTTTGAGTTAATTTTGGAATGTGGTAATAGACAGAAGTCTAGTTTCATTCTTTTGCAGGTAGCTTTCCAGTTTTCCCAGCACCATTTATTGAAGAGGTTTTCCTTTCTCCACTGATGTTTTGGTTTCTTTATTGAAATTATTTGCCCATATAAATATGGGTTTACTTCTGGACTCTTGATTCTGTTCCACTGGTCTGAGTGTCTGTTTTGCTGCCAATATCATGCTATTTTGATTACTGTTGCTTTGTAGTATAATTTTAAGTCAGGCAGAGTGATGCCTCCAACCTTGTTCTTTTTTCTCAGGATGGCTTTGGCAATTCAGGGTCTTTTGTGCTTCCATACAAATATGATGATTTTTTGTTCTATGTTTTTAAAACTATGCCAATGGAATTTTGATGGGGATTGCATTAAATCTGTATAATGCTTTAGGTAATATGGTCATTTTAACTATGTTGATTTTCCAATTCAAGAACACAGAATATCTTTCCATTTCTTTGCATCTTCTTCGATTTCTTTTAATAAGGTCTTATATTTTCATTGTATAGGTCCTTTACAGGTTTCATTAGATTTATTCCTAGGTATTTTATTATCATTGCAATTGCAAAAGGAATGATTTTATCCACTTCTTTTTCTGACACTTCATTATTAGAGTATAGGAATGTTATGTATATTTGAGCATTGATTTTGTATCCAGAAACTTTACTGTATTTGCTTATTGTTTCTAGTACTGTCCTTGTGAAGTCTTTAGGGTTTTCTATAGAAAGAATCATGTTATCTGCAAATATTGACACTTTGCTTCTTCGTTTCCTATTTGGATGCCTTTTATATCTTTCTCTTGTCTGCTTCCACTCGCTAGGACCTCCAATGTTATATTGAATAACAGTGGCAATAGTGGACAGCCTTGCCTTGTTCCTGACCTTAGAGAGAAGGTTTTTAGTTTTTCACCATTAAGTATAATGTTGGCTGAGGGTTTGTCATATATGGCCTTTATTATGTTAAGGTATTTTTATTCTATACCTATTTTGTTAAGAGTTTTGATCATAAATGGATGCTGCATCATGTTGAAGGCTTTTACTGCACCTATTGATATCATCATATAATTTTTATTTTTTAATTTGTTTATATGGTGTATCACATTAATAGATTTGCGTATGACGAACCATCCCTTTACCCTTAGGATGAAGACTACTTGATTATGGCATATAATCTTTTTAGTATGTTGCTGTATTTGGTTCATTGGTATCTTATTTAGGATTTTTGCATGTGTTCATGAGAGATATTGGTCTGTAGTTTTCTTTTTTTGTGTTATCTTTACCAGGTTTTGGTAACAGGGTAATATTGGACTCATAAAACGAGTTGGGAAGTATTGCCTCCTCTTCATTTTTTGGCAGAGTTTGAAGATAAAAAGTATTAAATCTTCTTTGATGTTCGGTAGAATTCACTGGTGAAGCCATCTGGTCCTGGACTTTTACTTTTTGGTGGGATTTTTATGATTGTTTCAATTTCCATATTGCTGATTAGTCTATTTATATTTTTCAGATCTTCTTGATTCAGTCTAAGAAGATTGTATATTTCTAAGTACTGGTCCATTTCTTCTAGATTATTAATTTGGTGTTATATACTTTTTCTAGTATTCTTGTATGATCTTTTGTATCTCTGCGATGTCAGTTGTAATTTCCCCCCTTTCATTCCTGATTTTGTTTATTTGTGTCCTTTCTCTTTTTTCTTTAGTGAATCTAGCCATGGGTTTGTCAATTTTATTAACCTTCTCAAAGAACCAGCGCTTTGTTGTATTTATTTTTTCTTTTCTTTTTTTTTTTTTTTTTTGTTGCTGTTGTTGTTTTGTTTTGTTTTCAATTCCATTTATTTCTGCTTTAATTTTGAATATTTCTTTCCTCCTGCTGACTTTTGGCTTCATTTGTTCTTCTATTTTTTAATTTTTTCAGATGAAGCATTGGGTTGTATATTTGGGCTTATTCTTGTTTTTCGAGGTAAGCCTGTAATGATATGAACTTTCCTATTATGACCGCTTTTGCCATGTCTCAAAAGTTTTGATATGTTGTGCTATCATTATCATTCATTTCTATGTATTCTTGATCTCTCTTTTTATTTCTTCTCTGACCCTGTCATTCTTCAGTAGCATGCTGTTTAATCTCCATGTATTGGTGGTACTTCCTGATTTCTTTTTGCAGTTGATGTCTAGTTTCAAAGCATTATGATCAGAGAATATGGTTATGATTTCAACCATCTTATATTTGTTGAGGCTATCTCTGTGTCCCAGTATGTGGTTGATTCTTGAGAATGTTCCATGCGCACTAGAGAAGAATGTATAAGCAGCTGTTTGGGGATGGAAGGCTCTGTAAATGTCAATTATGTTCAGTTGGTCTAATGTGTCATTTAAGGATGTTATTTTCTTATTGATTTTCTGTTTGGATGATCTATCCATGTCTGATAGCGGGGTATTTATATCCCCTACTACAATAGTGTTTTGGTCTGTTTCTCCCTTTAGTTTTGTTAGTAATTGCTTTTCATGATTCTGGGCTCCTTTATTGGGAGCGCTGAGATGTGTCTCCTGGAGGCAGCATATGGTTGGATTTTGTTTTTTGACCTATTCTGCAACTCTGTGATTTTTTATTGGCGAGTTCAGTCCTTTTACATTTAGGGTGATTATTGAAATATGAGATCTTCTTATAGCCATTTCATCTTTTGCTTTCTGGTAGCTCAGTGTTTCCATTGCTTCCTTGTCCTTGTGTTTCTGATTTCTTTATTTTGTTTGGCTTTTGTGGGTTTTCCCTCTGGTCCTTCTTGTTTTATGTTATATTCAATGGTTCTGAATCTTTGGTGTGTGGTTATCATTACGAATATGTAAAGGATAGTTATATGTATACAGTTGTCCATTTTCTTCTGTGCGTGCCTTATCTCTATTCCTTTTTGTGAATATGGATCTTTGAATCCTTCCTTTTTCAGTCATTGTTATCTCAATTTGTCCCTATTATGCTGAATGTTCATTACTATCTGGCTATAGCAATTCTCTTCTTATTATTTAAGCTTATAATGCCATGTTCTTAGTAAGAGTTGTACTCCTCTGCTTCTATCTGCCTGATAGTCACTTTACTCCTAATTATGTTTTGTTTTTTTTTTTGTCATTTTGTTTCAGGTGAGCTGACCCCTTTCAATATTTTCTGTAGTGCAGGCCTCTTAGTGGAGAATTCCTTCAATTTTTTATGTCTAGAAAAGTCTTAATTTCTCCCTCATATCTAAAGGAGAGCTTAGCTGGATACATTATTCTAGGCTGGTATTGCCTTTAACTTAATAGTTTAAATATTTGATTCCATTCCTTTCTGAATTGTAAAATTTGCACTGAGAAGTCTGAGGATAATCTAATGAGTTTTCCATTATAATTTATCGTTTTTTCTCCCTGTCTGCCCTGAGAATTCTGTCTTTGTCATTGATTTTTGATAATTTTAATACAATGTGTCTTGGTGAAGGCCTTTTTGGGTTGTAATAATTCAGTGTTCTGATGACTTCTTGAATTCTAAGCTCCAGCTCATTCCTTAGATTTGGGAAATTCTCAACTATTTGTCTGAAAATACTTTCTAGTCCCTGCTTTTATTCTTCACCTTCATTAATGCCCATTATTCTTATGTTTCCTCTCCTGATGGTATCAGCTAGTTCTTGAATTTCTCTTTCATTATTTTTCATTCTTTGATTTCTTTCTTCTTCCTTCTGATTTATTTCTAGATTTCTGTCTTCAATATCACTGATTCTTTCTTCCATTTTGTTTGAATCTATTTCTCAAGCTTGCTATTTCATTTTGCAGCTCTTGTAGTGTGCTTTTTATCTCCAGAAGACCTATTTGGTTCTTTTTGAGGGTTTAAATCTCCTTGTTTTGCCCATTTAGTTGTTTTTTTAATTCCTGAAATTGTTGACATGATTTGTTTTGGAACTCGGTGAGTTTTTTCAGAAGTACTATCCTAAATTCTGTCATTTAAGTTGCATATTTCTGTCTGTAAGCTCATTTTCTAGAGATTTTTCTCCTACTTTCTGAGATGCCTTGTCACCTTGGTTGTTCATGGTGTTTAATGGACTATTTCTCCATTTGGGTATTAATGGAAGTGTATTCTGCTTTTTTTCCAGAAAGAAGGTTTATTATATAAAGGTATCTCTTTAGCCTGTTGCAAAGAAAGCGCTTTTCTTTTGGTTCCAGTAGGTGGCATCTAAGTCTCTTGGATCTCTGCTTAATATAAATTCTTAATAATGTCTTTTTTTCCCCTTATAGATGTTTAATCATGCTCACTACCTTCAATCTCAGTTCCTGTCAGTGTTAGTGACAGTTTCGGTTGTGTTTGCTCCACTGTGATCTGTGATCTGTCTTAGAGGGTATGGGATAGGGCCTTCTGGGTCGGCTGTTAGGGGCTGTGGCTCAACCTGGCTTTTACATCTGTGGCTGGTAAAAATCAACTGTTGTTTCTCTGCCATCCCTGCTTTTCTGCCATTTCCGATTCTCTGCCTTCTGCCCTGATGACTAGGCACTGCCGCCGGCCATGTGGAGCTCACAGCACTCCCAGGCAGGGCTGTTCATGGAAGTTGCTACCCCTTCTCCCCTCCCCCTCACCCTACATGGAGCTCCAGTTGTGAGAGGCAGCTTCTTTTTTTCTCACAGTACACCACCCAACACATGGAGTTCTGACCTGTGATATCTCTTACTTAGCTCAGATCCCACATTCAGATGTGCTGGTGTGCAGTTTGGGTGTTTTTTGTTGAGTTTTAGATGTACAAATTATTGTTGTTTCAAGGGGAGAGATCTCTGGACATCTCTCACTCTACTATGTTTCCACAAAAGTCAAACAACCCTACTTTTAACACTAACTATAACTGAACATATGTGAAATGTAAGCCTGACACTAACCTTAGACTTGCCCAAACCTCATCTAATGTCATCTTTAATTTCAACCCAAATCCTGCCTTGAAATCTTACCTTAAACCTAACTCTAACCCTAAACCTAATCATCAGCTGAACCCTAACTTAACCCTAACCCAAACTATCAACTTAACTCTTAACATACACCAAGACCTCACCCTAACCTGATGCCTCACTGTAAACCTAGCCCTTATTCTGAACCTAATTCTTATTAAAAACCAAACCCTAATCTCATATCTGTCTTTAACCCTAACCCAAATTTTAAGTATAATCATAAATTTACCCCTCACTTTAACCTACCCCTAAACGAACCCTAACCCTAACTCAGACTCTAATCTTAACCTTAATCTTAAACCTAACCCTCACCTTATACCTTTCCCTAAGCCACATGCTAACCTTTATTTGAATTTTAACATGGATCTTGATCTCTGAGCTTACTTCAATTTTAACTTCAACCTTAACCCTAACCCACACCTTTACTCTAAACCTAAGCTTTTTACTCCTTACCCTAATCCTAACCCTAATTTAAATTTAACCCTATGTGCCAAGCTACTTCTATAGCTAATCCTACAATGAAATCTAATACTAAATCTAACCCTAACATTAACCATAAATCTAACCCTAAATGTAGCTCTTATTCTAACTTCAAACAAACCCTAATCTTATTTTAAACCTAAACTCTAGTCTGAAAAAATATTTTAACCCTGACACTAACCCTAAACCTAATCAAAAACTCAATTTGAATCTTACACTAACACTATTACCTTATCACAAATCCTAACCCTAAACAAAAACCTAACCCTCACCCTGACCTGAAACTCACCCTAAAACTACCACTTTCTCTAACCTTAATCAAAAAACTAAACCAAAATCCTATCAACGAAGCTAACTTGGATTCTAACTCTAAACTTAAATCATTCTCAAATCCTAACACAAACCCTAACTCTAACCCCAAATCACACCCAGCCTTAGACCTTATTTTAACCCCAACCCCAATATAAACACCAACTCAGACCTGAAAAATCCTAATCATAAACTCAAGCCTCACCCTAAACCTTCACTCAGATCTTTAGTAATCCTAGATCAAATTTTCATTGAACCCTAAGCTCAGAACACCCTCTAAACCTATTTGAAACCTAATCCTAATCCTAAACCTAATCCTAACGTTAGCCTTAGACCCAACTCTAAATGAGCCCCTTATGCTATTTTACATCCAAACTCTAATTTAACTGTAATTCTAATTCTATTTTACTTAGTACCTAACCCTCACCCTTAGCCTAATCCTAGCCTTAACCACAACCCTAATTTTACCACAAATCCTGATCTCCAAGTTTACTCTAACTCTAACCATAACCATAACCATACATCTAATCATAACCATACCCTATCAGTAAACCTAATAAGAATTTAACTCAAAACTTTAAGTTAGGGTTAAAATTGGGGTAAGGACTAGAAGTAAGATTAATTTTAGAGTAAGGTTTGTGTTAGGGTTAGGGTTAGGATTGAAGTTAAAGTTGAAGTAAACTCAGAAATTAAGGATATGTTAATATTCAAATATGGGTTAGCTTGTGGGTTAGGGTTATATTTTGAGTTAGGGTTAGGTTTAGGAGTAGGTTAAGGTAAGGGATGTATTTATGATTATGGTTAAAATTAGGGTTAGAATTAAAGACAGGTTTGAGCTTAGAATTTGGTTTTCAATTAAGATTAGGGTTAGCATAAAGGCTAGGTTTGTGTGAGATTTAAGCTTGGGTCAGGGCTCAGTGCAGGTTATGAGTTAAGTTGCTAGTTTGGGTTAGAGTTAAGGTTAGGGTTCAGTTGATGATTAGGTTTTGGGTTAGGGTTAGGTTTAGGGTGAGATTTGAAGGCAGGATTTGTATTTAAATTAGGAATGATATTTGGCCTGGGGTTAGAGAAAGTCTAGGGTTAATGTTAGGGTTACAATTGAGGTATGTTCAGAATTTGGGTTTAGTTTATAATTAAGATTAGTGTTAGAGTAGTGTTAAGTTTATGATTAGGTTAAGGTGAAGGTTAGGGTTAGAGTTAGCTTGAAGTTTAGGTTTTGGGTTTCTAATAACTGAGGGTTATATTTAGATTTGAGCTTAGGGTTTGCATTTTCATAAAGGTTCTGGTTAAAATTAGAGTTTGGTTTAGGGTAAGGACTAGGCAAGGTTAGCTATAAGGTTAGGGAAAGGTTTAGGTTTAGTTTTTTAGTTAGAGTCAGGCTTAGGGTTAAAATTAGGGTTAGCACTAGGATTATGGTTAAGTTTTGAGTTAGGGTTAGATTTGAAGTCAGAATTAAGGGTTAAGGTGGAGTTTATACTTACAATTAGGTTTAGATTAGCTTTGAGTTTAGTATTTGGGTTTAAAATAGGTTTAACATTGAATTTGCATTAGGGTTTTCAGCTAAGGGCTTTGGACAGGGCTAAATTTAAGGTAATAGGGTCAGTGTTAGTTTTTGAGTTAGGATAGGTTTATGGTTAGGGTTAAAGTTAGCTTCAAAGTTAGGGTTTAATGTAAATTAAGATTTGCATTTAGGGTTTTGTATATGATTAGAATTAAATTTAGGTTTTAGTTAGCATTTAAGTTATTTTTGAGGTGGCAGGCTTACATAAAGCTGAAGTTTAGGTTAGTTTTAAGATTAATGTTGGTGATAGGGCTTGTGTTAGAATTAGGGTTAGCAATAAGATTAGAGATAG
This sequence comes from Pteropus alecto, assembly GCF_000325575.1. Taxonomy (NCBI): domain Eukaryota; kingdom Metazoa; phylum Chordata; class Mammalia; order Chiroptera; family Pteropodidae; genus Pteropus; species Pteropus alecto. The sequence goes on from NW_006442105.1 coordinate 94,655, forward strand.
CTTTGAGTTTAGAGTTTGCATTTATTTAGTAGTAGGCTTAGGGTTAAGGTTAAAGTTTAGCATACGGATCAAAGTTAGGTTTGGGTTTTGAGTTAGGATTAGAGTTAGAGTTTGATTTAGGGTTAAGATAGTAGTCTTTTAGATCAAACTCCTACACATTGTGGAAAGCAGGTAGTAAAGTGGTGGCACCTACTTGTAATTTGTATAAAACGGGATAGCTGCCAACTGAGTTAAGCACTGTGTTTCTTAGATGAATGGAACTGAAACCATTCTGTAATGCAGGTAGTACTGTTTTGAAACATGAGCTATAATCTCTAAGTGACCAACAAATGACTTGTAAACTGTGCGTCATATTTACCTGTCGGGGAATAAAAACTAAACACATTCTTTGATGCTTTGATTTTATTATTTTTTTCAAAAAGATGTCTTCGACAATCTACTAGCATACTGTGCTCGGAACAGTGCTTACACAGTGAATGGAAATCAGACTTTTTTGTAATGCTTGTAATAAAGAGCTTGACTTGAGCACACAGTCATCACAAAAATGGAACTTTTGTAGAATGGAGTTCAAACTCATTTGGCCATGCATGTAGCAGTACCTTTCAAACAGGCAAGTTGGGACATCTTTTCAGAAACTCTTTTAACTCCAACCCTAAACTTAACCTCATATAACACACTAACCTCAACTCTAATCATAATCCAAACATTAAACTTAACATTAATCCTTTAATTGAATCCCTAAACTTAGCCCTTACTTTCCTTTATTTTGAAAACTAATATTAACCTTAATTTAAACCCTAACTCTAAAAGCAGAGCTAACTCTGACCATTAAGCTAGACTCAACACTAACTTTAAAAACCACTGATCCAAAGAGAGTGTTAAACTAGCCTGTTACAAAGCTACTGATAGATATTCACGTCATAATCTTACCTACAGGCACAACAGGATACATTTGGGTTTCAAGTAAAAAAAAAAAAGAAACATGTGGCAAAGCATGTCCTCAAGTCACGGTGACTTCATAAAATGCACGTAAATGTGAATTCCATTGTCTGACCACTTGCTGCTCTGCACAGTTTCAGGGCTTACAAAGTTGTTTTTATTTGCCCAAAACATCTTTTAGACATGGCAATTCAAAACTTCATGCATTAGCGATCTGAAATTAATTACCTTCTTTATCTAGAGTAGAAGTGTTTGATGATTAAAGACCACTATTCTAATGGTTTTAAATTAGCAGCCTATTAGAAAGAGCTTGATAAGCCATTCCAGGAACTTAGCTACATGCCTGGCAGGATGTGTTTGAATTTCATACTGAGAAAGAACCTCTCTGAACAGAGTTGTGCTCAAGTCAAAGGCTTCACTACATGTGTTACTGCTGACTGTGATAGTCATCCTGAGTAAGCATTGAGGAGTGTTTACACAGTGTGTTGGTGTTCACATAATGTGTCTGGACTTTGTCAAAACTATCTTTTGGACATGTTGGTCACAGACTGCACATAGTAGGCTATGTGTTTAGTTTCCACGTGCTGAGAAAAAAGCTGTGATGAGACAAGTTGGCAAGTACTGTTTATAAAACATAGAAAGTACACAGCATATTGAAACACAGGAATG
>NW_006442105.1:96318-105408 GCF_000325575.1 Pteropus alecto
GCCTGCATTCGAAAGTGTTTCAGTCAAATCACCAGACACACAGTCTGTCAGACACTTTTGGTAGTTGTCCCATTTGGTACGAATTAGAAAGAAGTGAGATTAGCATTTTCGCTAATCGCGATTCACAGTGCCTAAGTGTATAATGACGAAAAGGCCGATGTTCTAGAGGTTTATAACAATGGGCTTTTAAAAAAATGACTGAAACTGAGTCACGACATACACTTAACTCAATGCTGGAGAGGGCTGTGTTTGAGTACCACTCGAAGAATGGATCCTACAGAATAGAGAGTGTACAAGTCAAATGCATCACTACATGCAGGGAATTGTGCTACCTGTTGTCTGCCTAAGCACTGTTTAGAGCACAGACTTGGTACTCGCCTAGAGTGTGAGGCCTTAATCCGTGGCATTTACTGCCATGTTGGTCACAGACTATATGCATTAGAGAATGTGTTTCGTTTCCATTTGCTGAGAGAAAGACTGCGATGAACAAAGTTTGCAAGTATCTTTTTAGGACATGCAAAGTACACATCACATGTCAATGAAGCACCACATGTATTACAGAGAGCTTTGAAGTCTAATCACCAAATAAACACTCTGCAAAACACTAGGTACATAATTACAAGTAAGATTTCAGTTTTAACTCTGCTTTACACAGTGTATAGGAGTTTGAAGAGTAAAGTGCCACGGATCAAGAGACATTTCCCACCAGCATCATAATAGTACAGAAAACATGTCATATCTTAATGTGAGCTATAGGCAAAACAGATAACTATGAATTCCATTCTCTGCTAAACAGTGTTTGAATAGACTTTTGATTCTATTTCAATGTGCTAGTACTGTGTTGAAAACATCTATTTGGCACCTTTTTTAAAGACCAACAAATTAGGGAATATGTCTTATTTCCATTTGCTGAGAGACAAGTTTGATGAACAATACTACTTTATAGTAACTTGTTAGAAGTTTAGGGAAAACAGTTTTTTGACTAATTGGTCAGACACCAGTTAGTTTTAACTTTAGTTTTAGGGTTATCTTTGAGGCAGGATCAGAGTTAGCTTTGGAGTGAGGGATAAATTTGACATCATTGTTAGGATTAGGGTTAGGGATAAATTTTAGTTTAGGTTTAGGTTAAGGCTTAGAGTTTAGTGTTAAGGTTTAGATTGAGTATAGGTTTAGGCTTAATGTCAGGGTTAGGGTTTGGGTTGAAATTAGAATAGGGTTCAAGTTGAGGTTGTGGTTATGGATGAGGGTAGAATTAGGATTAGGGTTAAGGTTAGGAATTGGGTTGAGAGTAAGATTAGTATTAGTGTTAATGTTAGAGTTTAGGGTCAGGGTTGAAGTTATGTCTATATTGAGAATTAGATTTAGGGTTGAGGAGGAATCAGGGCTGGAGTTAGTGATAGAGTTAGTTTTGGAATAGGTTTAGAGTTTGTGTTTAGAGTTGATTTAAGGTTAATGTTAGTGTTAAGATTAGGCTGAGGTTAGAGTTGAGGTTAGAATTAGCTATGGGGTTGTTAGTATGCAGTAAGGATTAGGGTTGAGGATAGTATTAGGATTAATGTTAGTGTTAAAGTTAGGCTTAGGTTAAAGGTTACAGTCTGAGTTCAAGATAGGATTACGTTTGTGGTTGGGCATGATTTGAGATTAGGGTTAGAGTTATTTTTGAATTTAGTATTAGGGTGAGAGCAAGTGTTAGTATTAGTGTTTGGTTTGAGGTTAGGATTATGTTCTAGCTCAGGTTATGGCTAGGTTTAGTGTTGAATTTTGAATTAGAGGTGAAGTTAGCTTAGGGTCGAGTTTCAGATTAGGGTTACAGTTTGTGTCAGGGTTAAGATTTTGGTTGAGGTAGGAATTAAGGTTAAGGCTAGGTTGAGGGTTAGGTTGAGTCAAGGTACATATTTGGGGTTAGGTTTAGGAATAGGTTAGGGTTAAGGATAGTTAGAATTCAGGTCAAGTTAATTTACAAGGTTAAGTTAACAGTAAGGATTAATTTCAGTTTGGGAATAGAGTTTAGGGTTAAATTTAGGCTTGAGTTTTGAGTTGGGGTTTGGGTTAAGATTAAAGTTAGGGTTAGGGATAAGATTAAATTTGAGTTTATGATCAGGTTTTTGTCTAGGATTAAGGTTGATCTTAAATCAGGTTAGAGTGTATGTTTTGTGTTAGGGTTAGGATTAATTTTACTATTAAGGTAAGACTATGGGGTAGTGTTAAGTTTAGGGTAGTGTTAGTGTTAGAATTCAGGTTAGGATTTGGTTTAGAGTTGAGTTTATGATTAGGGTTAGTTTTAGAGTTATAATTAGATTTCACTTTGAGGTTAGTGTTTAAATTGAATTTATGGTTAGGTTTAGTTTAGAGTTTGAGTAAGGGCTAGGGTTAGGGTCAAGTTTATAATTAGTATTAGGGTTTGTGTAAAGGTTAGGGTTAGGGTGGGATTCACGGTTAGGGTCATGGTTAGGGCTGAGATTAGGATTGGGGGTTAAATAAGCATTAGAGTTAGATTAAGCTTAGAGGTGAGGGTTTGGGTTTAAATTAGGGTTAGCATTAAGTTTATGATTCAGTTCATAGTTAGAGTTAGGTGTAGAGCTGGCTCTGCTGTTATGCTTTGAGTTTAAAGTACGATTTCAGTTAGGGTTAAGGTTAGTGAAAGGGCTAGAGTTAGGATTAAGTTTAGGGTTAGGATTAGTGATCAAGACAGATGTAGGGTTAGATTTAGGGTTGAGTTTATTATTAAGGTTCATTTTAGGGTTAGAATTAGCTTTTGGTTAGGGTTAGGGTTTATATCAGGGTTACCATTTGGATTAGGGTAACTGCTAAGTTTAAGGTTAGAGTTAGGAATAATGTTAGGTTTTGAGTTAGGATTAGGGTTAGGGATGTGTTTTTTATTAGTGTTACTGTTTGTGTAAGGGATAAGTTTTAGTTAGGTTTAGGGTTAGGGTTGAATTTAGAGCTAGTATTTGCATTGTGTTAGGGGTAAGGTTATGGCTGCAGTTAGCTTTGAATTAGTGTCTGGGTTTAAATTAGAGTTAGAGTTGACTTTATGGTTAGTATTAGGTTTAGAGTTAACTTTGCAGTCAAGATCTAAATTTAAATTTGTGTTTGGGTTAGGTTTAGGTTTAGGGCTATAGTTGCACTTAGGTACTGAATTAAGGTTGAGGTCAATGTTACAGTTAGAATTAGGGTTAGAATTAAGGTTAAGGTTGAGTTTATGGTTAGCATTATGGTTATAATTAGAGTTAGCTTTGAGATGAGAGTCTGACTTTAAATCAGGGTTAGGTTTAAGGTTAGATTTTGGGTTCAGGTTAGGATTAGGTTTTGAGTTAGTGATAAGGTTAGGGTTAAGTTTAAAGCTAAGGTTAGGTTTAGTGTTCAGTTTATGTTTGGGGTGGGTTCAGATTAGAGTTTGCTTTGAGGTTAGCATTTGGGTATAAATAGGTTAGGTAGAAGTTTAGTGTAAAAGCTGGGGTAAGTGTCAGTTTTCAAGTTAGTTTTAAAGTAAGGTGTTGTTTTGAGTTACGTTATCATTTAGGGTTAGGGTTAGAGTTAATGTGGAGATTAGGTTTAGGTTTTGAGTCAGGATTAGAGTTAGTGACGAAGTAAGTGTTAGGGTTAAATTTGAGTTTATGATTAGAGTTAGTGTTCAAATTAGAGTTAGATTTAGCTCTGAGGCTAGGGGATTTTACAAATTTAGTGTTGCATTTACTTTTAGAGTTAGGGTAGGGCTAGATTTGGTTATAGTTAGGGGAAGATTTAGGGTTAGTGTTAGCATAGGTTCAGTTTATGAATAGGTTTAAAATTAAGGTTAGTTTTCTAGTAAGCTTGAAATTTAAATTTTGTGTTTAAATTACTGTTGGGGTAAGGCTGTTATTAGGGTGAGGTCTAGGGTTAGGTTTAATTAGGGTTAGGGTTAGGATTAGTGTTGAGTTAATGATTAGTTAGGGTTAGGGTCAGAGTTAGCTTTAAGATTACATTTTGGATTCACACTAGGGTTCGTTTTAGGGTTTTTCATTAAGGTAAGGCATAGGGCTCAGATTAGGTTTAGGGACATTTTTAGGTTTAGGGTTCATGTTTGAGTTAGGTTTTGGGTTAATGTTAGGGCTGGGCATAGGGTAAAGGCTAGGGTTAGGGTTAGTTTACAATTAGAGTTAGGATTTGGTTTGGGGTTAAATTTAGGGTTAAAGGTTTGAGTTTGGATTAGGTTTATAGTTAGAGTTAGCTTCAACCTCAAGGTTTGAGTTTAAATTATGGTTAGGATTAGGGTTAAGATAAGCATTAGTGTTAGAATTGGCTTGCCATGACGGTTTGTGTTCAAATTCATGTTAGTGTTCGGGTTATTTTTAGGTTTAGGGTTAGGGTGATGTTTAGGTTAGGGTTAAATTTAGGGTTAAATCTGAAGTTAGCATAAGATTTGAGGAAAGGGTTTTGGTTTAAATTAGGGTTAGTGTTAGGATAAGCATTAGGGTAAAGCATAAGGTGCCGATGATGTTTAGGGTTAGCGCTAGATTTAGAGTTAATGTCAGGGTAATAATTAGGTTTAGGGCTGAGTTTATGATTGGGATTAGTGATAAGTTTGCATTAAAGTTTACTTTGAGGTTAAACCTTTGGTTTCAATTAGGGTCAATTAAGGTAAGTTTTGGGGTAAGGGTTATAATATGGGCAAAGATTAGGCTTAGGTTTAGCGTAAGGTTGTGTATTTGCATTAGGTTTTGAGTTTGGCATAGGGTTAGAGTTAGGTTTGCAGTTAGAGTTAGTGTTGAGTTTATGATCTGAGTTTGTTTCAGCATTAGAATGTAAGGTTTGTATTTAGTGCTAGGTATCAAGTAAGATTAGGGTTATTGTTAGGGTTAGGTTAGGGTTAGGTTTAGGGTTGAGGTTGTGATTAAGGTTAGGATTTGAGTTATCTTTGATTTTAAGGTTTGGGTTTTAAAATTGGGTTAAGATTGGATTTAGTGTTAAGGTAAAATCTACATTTAGGTTTAGGTTAAGTATAAGTTTTAGGATTAAGCTTAGGTTTTGAGATAAGAGTAGGGGTTAGGGTTGAGTTCATGATTAATTAGGGTTAGGATCAGGCTTGTGATTTGAATGAGCTTTCAGGTTAGGGTTTGGTTTTAAATTATTGTTAGAGTTATAGGTAGGGTTAAAGTAAGGGCTAGGTTCAGGGTTCTGTTTGGGGTTTAATTTGGGTTAGTGTTAAAATTAAGGTTGGGGTTATGGTTAGGGTAAGGGCTAGGGTTAGCCTTAGGTTTAGGATGCCACAACAGTACCTCTTGAAGGAAAACCTGATATATCTTATGCCCCCTCATCTAAGACATTATTAAGAGCTATAGCTAAAGTCTTCTCGTATCCACATAAACACCTTCACCCATTTGAGCAAGAGATTAATATTACCATACATTCCTATAGCCCATATTACCTGACTTATATCAGCTAGTTAACATGCTAGTGGGACCTGGAAGGACACAACACTGGAGGCAACTTGCAGACTGTCAAGATCCTGAAGTTTCTCTAAGATCTTTGTTTAATAGTCTGACTCTAGCTTTGGAAAAGATCGACTGCATTGCTGAATGATTGCTGGACTCTATGTCTCTAGTCTCTCCAAAATGCATAGATGGTTCTGAAATTCAATAAAAGACTTCAAGAAAAACACATTTATGATAATTTCACTTGGCTACGCATTGTCTTTCAGAAAAATCCTGGCTTGCCTATTGATACTGTGCTGAGACATCAAAATCTGCCCTAAGTTCAGTTTTTCCTAATGAGTTAGACAGAGAAATGTCTGCTCTAACTAAAAGAACTCAAACAGACTAGGAACATCTTCCTACTGTTCAATGCATGGCCCATGCTGATTACTTTTCATGAAGCTAGAGGGATAAAAATGTAAACCATATCATGAACATACAGCTTCAATTATTGGAGATAAAGGTCAGTTGTAACCTATACCCAAACCTAAAATGATTTGTCACTTTGGGAAAAAATCTGGTCATTTGAAAAGAGACTTCTCAAAATTTAAAACTAATAATGACAAACTACCCTCATTGGTTCTAAACTCTCCAATGATAAAATCTGATGGGGATCTAAGAAAACAAAAAAGGCTGCCTTTTTTCTCACCCCCACCCCTGAATTTTTGAGAAACATCAATTTAGAATGACAATGCCTTTCATCTTGTCCTAGTTGACACTAGTGCCACACTTTCCACCTTAAAAATGCATGTCCAGCAGCCCCTTCCTCAGTTTATGAAAATAATTGAAGTCATATGAATTGATAACTCCTCACAAACATTATTTTTTTCAAAATCTGTATGATTTTTTGGGGGACCATTAACAGATACAGCTTCCTAATCAGTTTATCTTCCCTCATAAATATATTAGGTCAATACTTTCTATAAAAACATACAGCCTCAATAAGTTTTTCTCCTAAGTGGGATTTATTTTTAACATTGGATTAAAATGTTAGCCTCAAACATAGGCTAAAATAAAATTAATAGAGAACATGAAGGACACGTGAGGAAAATAGTACCATCTTTCTTTCTCTTGAGCTGAACCCAACCTTCCTGGACAGCAGCTAGGAATCAGGTCAGGCATAGCACTGGCCAGTGGAATGCACACACTCAGCTGCAAGGACCTGCTGTAGGGGCCTGTATAGTAGTAGAGAGCATCTGCAGGCACACACATAGTGCTAGAGGGCAGAGCAAGCAGCAAGGACAGAGCTAATGACAGGTGCATTGACAGCTGTGGGGGTTCCAATGGTCATTGTATACTCTTGCTGCTGCAGGGCCTTCCCACAGGTATGTGTCACTGAAGGCCAGTGAAGGGCCTGGGGTGGGTACATGCAGTGACATAGCCGGACAAGGGTAGCTGCAGGTGAACATAATAATGTAGATCACTGACAGGAGTCAAAGCTGGGCCCACAAGTAGCTGCAGTGATCTTGACTGTTGACTGGTTACTATTTAGACAAAATTTATATATTTATACAAAAGGACATGAATAAAACTCCAAAAACTTCGGCTGACTTAAGAAGAGATAAAATATTGCCATTTGCGACAACATGGATAAACCTTGAGATAATCATGCTACATGAAATAAGCTGGACAGAAAAAGTTGAAAACCACATGATATCACTTATATGTGGGATATAAACCTAAAAGCAACAAACAGGACAAACAGACTCATGGACATGGACAATAGACTAGTGATTAAAGAGGTCAAATATGGGCAGTGAATTCACAGTGCAATATGCCTTACTGTTGAATTGTACACCTGAAACTTACTGAATTTCGTTAACCAATGTCACCATAATAAAAAAATAAAACAAAAATAAATAAAAAACTTCGGCTTAGTGAAAGAAGCCAGATAAACAAGAGAAATTCATATTGTATAATTTTATTTATACAAAATCCTAGAAAATGCAAATTAATCCATCTGACAGAAATTAGACAAATGTTTGCCTAGGGGTGGGAGACAAGAAAGCACAAGAGGTATTAATATATGTTTATTATGTTGATAGTAATGATGTTTTCAAGGGTGTATGCAAGTGTCAAAGCTTATAAAAGTGTGGTGCGTAAAGTATATGCAGTTAATTATATTTCAATTATACATCAATGCAATTATTGTCAAAGAGGAAGAGGGGGATGCAAATGTTAATTTTGCCAAATTATGCTAACTTAACAGGAAAAAAAGAGGATTTAGTTACTTAGAGTTGTGTTAGATTATAAAAAGCCAACTTTTGTCAAGACATGGACTCTTCTTTCCAACACCTGGACTCTGGGCTGCCCATGGGATTCAGTTTTTGCAACAAAATTGCAACAAATTGGCAAATTGTACAATATCTGAGCCTACTTCTCAAGAGACCTTGCAGATTCTCTTTTGGTCCTCTTGAGTGCTGTTGCCATTGTGAACAAGTCCAACTTATTCTGAAGCAGAGAATGCATGAAAAAAAAAAACCCCAAGGCATTTATACTGATATCCTGCGAGTTGCCAGACATGTATTGATTCCAAACTAGACACAGGTCATTCACCCCTGGCTGCAGACATAAGAGTAGGCAAGAAAAGACCTACAGAAGAACTGCAGAGTTGAGCCCAAATCACATAGCTGAATTCCAGAAGTTTGAATTACAAAAAATTGATCCAGTCACTAAATTCCAAAGTGGTTTTTATATAGCAAATGTTAACTGATACAAGAGGCATTTGAACCTTGAAAAGAGCATTTGAACTCAAGTGGTTGTAGGGTATAAAAAGCTTGACTAAAGCATATTCGGGAGAGGGAGGGAGATGCAAAGAATATGTTTAGAAAATTCTTTTAGAACATTTGTCTTGAAGAGTTGGTATAAAAATGTTATGATGACACAAGGTAAATAAATATTGAGTCAAAAACAGAGTTATTTTTAGTCATGACACATTAAGCCATGTAATGATCAGGGTTGGTGGCAGAAAGGAATATCAGGCCAAGGCCTATGGGATTTCATTGTGGAAGGAAGAAAAAGTCATTACAAACTATGAAAGTCTTTTGTTCCAGAAAGATATTGCAAGCCCAGGAGTGATGTTAGGGTGAAATCAAGAGTCCAGAAGTAAACCCATATTTATAGGGGCAAATAATTTTTGACAAAAAAGTCAAAACATACAGTGGAGAAAGGAAAGCCTCTTCAATAAATGGTGCTGGGAAAACTGGAAAGCCACCTGCAAAAGAATGAAACGAGACTGTTGTCTATCACCACACACCAAAATTAACTAAAAATAGATTAAGGACCTAAATATAAGACCTGAAACAACAAAATAAATAGAAGAAAACATAGGAACTAAACTCAAGGACCTTGGACTTAAAGATGACTTTATGAATTTGACCTCAAAACAAGGGAAGTAAAAGCAAAAATAAATGAATGAGACTACATCAAACTAAAAAGCTTCTGCTCAACAAAAGAAATCAACAAGGTAAAGAGACAACCATCCGAATGGGAAAATATATTTGCAAGCAATGCCTCCAAAAAAGGCCTAATATCCAAAATCTACAAAGAACTCATATGACTCAATAACAACAACAACAAAAAAAACGATCCAGTCAAAAAATGGGCAGAGGACCTGAACAGACACTTCTCCCTAGAG
>NW_006442105.1:105567-106356 GCF_000325575.1 Pteropus alecto
GGCTGGTGAGACTGCTAGTTTGCTACAGCCACTATGGAAAAGAGTATGGAGGTTCCTCAAAGATTTACCATATGATCCAGCAATCCCTCTGCTGGGTATTTACCCTCAAAGACTTCAAAACCCATATCCAAAAAGACATTTGCACACCGATCTTCATAGCAGCATTATTCATGGTGGCCAGAACATGGAAGTGACCAAAGTGTCCTACGGTAGACGATTGGCTAAAGAAGCTGTGGTACATATATACAATGGAATGTTACTCAGCCATAAGAAGAGATGAAAAACTGCCATTTGCGACAACATGGATGGACCTTGAAATAATCACACTAAATGAAATAAGCCAGACAGAAAAAGTTGAAATCACATGATATCACTTATATGTGGGATATAAACCTAAAAGCAACAAATAAGCAGGACAGAGACTCATGGACATGGACAATGGACTATTGATTACCAGAGAATATACAATGGAATATTAAGGGGGTGGGAAAGGAGGGGGGAGGTAGACGAGATAAAGGGGGGTCAAATAAAGGGGGGGAGGGGGAGGGTTAAGTGGGTAAAGGAAATCAAACATATGGTAGCTGATACAATTTATGATAGCCAAGGTATAGAAGGAACCTAAATGCCCATCAACAGACAATTGGATAAAGAAATTATGGTTCATATATACAATGGAATATTACTCAGCCATTAAAAAAAATGAACTCCTTCCATTTGCAATGACATGGATGGACCTAGAGGTTATTATGCTGAGTAAAATAAGTTAGACAGAGAAATATAAATACCATA
>NW_006442105.1:106521-134327 GCF_000325575.1 Pteropus alecto
GTCCCACCAGCAGTGTATGAGGGTTCCTTTTTCTCCACATCCTCTCCAACATTTGTTATTACTTGTTCTGTTGATTATAGCTATTCTAACAGGTGTGAGGTGGTATCTCATTGCTAGTTGTTACCAGAAGGTAGGGAGTGTGGGAGGAGGGGTGGGGTAGATGGGTAAAGGGGGTCAAATATAGGGAGGTAGAGGGAGGGAGAAGTAGGTAAAGGGTATCAAATATATGGTAGCCGAAGGAAACTGGACTTTGGGTGGTAAACACACAATAGAATATATAAATGTCAAATTATAAAGTACATCTGAAAATTACATAATTGTATTCACCAATGTTACCCCAATAAACTTAATAAAAAATGAAATAATAAAATAAAATGTTAAAGAGGTTAAAAAAAATAAAAATAGGCAGAAGACCTGAACAGATATTCTCCCAAGAAGACACACAAACGCTCAACAGATATATGAAAAGATGCCAACTTTACTAGCTATTAGGAAAATGCAAATCAAAACCACAATGAGATACCACCTCACACCGGTTAGAATGGCAATCATCAATAGTACAAGTAATAGCAAATGTAGGATAGATTGTGGGGGGAAAGGAACCCTCATACTACTGGTGGGAATGTAAATTGGTACAGCCACTATGGAAGACATTATGTAGGTTCCTCAATAAATTAGGAATAGAGCTTCCATATGACTCAGCAATCCCTCTCCTAGGTAGCTCCAAAATTTGAAAACATTTATCCATAAAGATATGTGCACCCTGATGTAACTAAGACATGGAAACAACAAAAGTGTCATTTGATATAATTAAATAAAGAAGATATTGTATGTATATACAATGGAATTCTACTCAGCCATAAGAAAAGATGAAATACTGCCATGTGCAACAATATGGATAGATCTTGAGATTATTATGCTAAGCAAAGTCAGACAGAAGAAGTTAAGAACAACATGATTTCACTTATATGTTGGATATAAAACTGAAAGCAAAAAACAAACAAGACAAAAACTCATAGACACGGACAACAGTTCAGTGTTTACCACAGGCAAAGAGGGGGTCAAATACATGGTGAGGGAAGGAGATTTGACTTTGGGTGGTGAACACACAATGTAATATACAAATGATGTGTTATAGAATTGTACACTCGAAACCTATATAATTTTGTTAATCAATATCACCCCCAATAAATTTTTTAAAAAGAATTAAAATCAAACCATATTCATAGATACAAAGAGCAAACTGGTGATGGCCAGATGGAATGGGGTTTGGGGGGCTGGGTGAAAAAGTAGAATGGATTAAGAAGTACTACAAATTTGTAGTTACAAAATAGTCATGGGGATGTGTAGTAAAGCATAGGTATATAGTCAATAATATTGTAATAACTGCATATAGTATCAGGTGGGTACTAGACTAATCAGGGTGAATCACCTCATAAATTTATAAATGTCGAACCACTATACTGCACACTTGAAACTAATATAAAATAATATTGGATGTCAACTCTGATTGAAAAAAATTAAAAATAAATAAAATAAAATAAAGAAGCAACTGGTTAGCTGCAGCAGGAAGCATGTTTGCTGCAGAAGTTTCTCTAAAATTGCTTTGCACTAGCAGGGATGGTACATTAGGATTGCTGCATAATGATTGCTGAAGGAAACAATAACTTTGACTCTGGTAGGTCTGCTGCAGCAAAAGGCAATTTTCTTGAAATTATAAGGTCCATTTTCCCCTCCATTAGGAAGTTCCCTAAGGCAAATATGGGGGAAGTTTCTCTAAGCCAACAACTTAAATTGTATATGAAAAATTTTAAGAAAGGCTTCTCACGGGATTACGGGGTCAAGTTGACCCCAGGAAAACTACAGCCTCAAATTACCTTTGACACACATGGCCAAACCCCTCTGCGAAGCCACAGAAGGGGGAGAATGGGAGCCTCTACTCTGGGAATCTACACAACAGAAGCCCTCTGAGAAAAAAATATATATCAAATGGGAGGAGACTGAAAAAAAATGACATAGATGATAGAGGCTCTGTTCATCCCTCTGGCGACCAAATCAAAGTTGTGATGGAAACAAGGAGCAGCAGCAAGGAAAAATCACCTGGGATCTAGATGAACAAGCCATACAACCGGAGAGAAATCCAAGAAATCATCCTGCAACGGCAGAAGGTAGGATGGGATTAGGACACGGGGCTGCCCAGTCTCCAGCAGCTCAGACGGAGGCTGCAGCAGCGGCAGAAGCTTCTTAAAGGGGCTGCGTCTGCGAGCGGATTTTCGCAGTGACGGACCTGCTAGCTCTGAGCACCAGTGCCAATTCGGCTGTGCGCAGGGGTCACCAGGGACTTACAGGGAGACATTGTCGGAGTGAGGGCCGAGGTGAGACTCACTCTGTACAGATGTGCCAGTGGTATCAGTTGTTCCCCGTTGAGCTGTCCCCCATACCGGTGCATAGGACACAACACCACGAAGCTGTAATATCATCAAACTGGATAACGAAGGTCAATGCGCCCAGAGGATTCCCTGAAACTCCGCCTCTCCCAACTCACGGCCCCACCCAAGCCACATACAGGTATATCCTCAGCAAGTCAAGTGCTCCTTGCTGAGCAGTGCCTAGACTCACACTGGAGGCAGTTGGTCTCAGTTTCTGGTGTGGCCTTTTGAGGTAACAATAAGCACAGCATCTGTAGTTTGCTTGCTGAATCTTACTTAACAGGTGGCCCCAGAGGGGCAGAGGCTTGGGCTAAGTTTGGCCTACAGCTGAACCCCTCTCAGGATTGTGCCACTGGACAGACACCTACTTCACAAATCCACACTAATAAGACCAGGAGACTTAGGAGCTTTGCTTAGTACATAGAAACAGACACAGAAAGACAGCCAGAATGGGAAGACAAAGAAACAGAAGCCATATGAGAGAACAGAACAGAGATCTGGATACAATGGAGTCAAGTAATCTAACAGATGCAGAGTTTAAAACACTGGTTATAAAGATGCTCAATGAACTTTTGGGAAATGTAGAGAACTTCAAGAAAGAGATAAAAGCATAAAAATGGAAATGGAAATTATAAAAGGGAACCAGTCCGAAATGAAGAACACATTATCTGAGATGAATAGTATGTTAAATGGAATTTTTAAAAAAGGAATAAACAAAGTGAATAAAGAAAAGGATTAAATGCCCTATCTAGAGGACAGGAAAGCCAAGGACACACAATTAGAATGGCAAGAAATAAGATGCCAAGACTATAAAAATAATTTAAAGAGAATACAGACAATTAAGGGTTTAAATATCTGTCTGATTGGCGTAACTGAAGAAAATCAAGATGTCGAACAGCTGTTAGACGAAATAATGATGGAAAACTTCCCTAACCTGGTGAAGGAAATGGACATAAAACCCTAGTAAGTTCAGAGAATTCCAAAAATCAGGGATCTAAAGAGGCCTACACCAAGACACATCATAATTAAAATGCCAAAGTTTAAATACAAAGAAAGAATATTAAAAGCAGCAAGAGAAAAACAGACAATTACTTATAAGAGGACACCCATAAGAGTGGCAGCTGATTTCTAAAAAGAAACTATTCAGGACAGAAGGGCTTGGCAAAAAATATTCGAAGGATGAAGACTCGGGATCTAAAACCAAGGATATTTTATCCATCAAAACTATCATTTAGAGTTGAAGGACAGATAAAGAGCATCCCAGACAAATGTAAGCTAAAGGAATTTATCACCACTAAGCCAGTATTACAAGAAATATTGGAGGGCCTTCTTTAAGAAGAAAAAATACAAAAGCCTCACTTCAGATTAAAAGACACACACAGACTAAAAGGAAGGGGATGGAAAAAGATATTGCTTTGATGGATCCAGAAGGTATTTAAGTCAGACAGAGAAAGAAAAACACTATATGATTTCACTTACATGCAGAATCTAAGGAATAAAAAGTACAAACTAATCAAAAACAGACTCACAAATATAGTGGACAATTTGGTGACAGAGGGGAGGGAAGTTTGGGGAGGCTGGGGAAATGGGGTGAAGGGTTAAAGAAGTACAAATTAGTAGCTGATGGATGGCCATGGGAATGGGGAGCACGGCATAGGGAATGAAGTTAGCATTAATACGTTGGCTAGGTGGAGGGTCAGGGGAGGGAGGGAGCGATTTAGAGGGATCGTTTTATCATGTATAGATGTCTAACCAATGTACTGTATACTTGAAACTAATTAAAATAAATGAATTCTTAAAAATCAAACAGGCACTCACTAATGTCCCCAGAGAGAACTCCCAGATCTAAGCTGCCATCAGCCATCCCCCTTCTGCCTGAAAGGTGGCAGCCAAGCACAACACGGGGGAGGGCCGGCTTATAGCTGAGAGCAAGGACCTAGTGACCAAGCTGTAGGGCCAAAGCAGATGGCACGAGGGCCTGAAGTGGCAGCAGGAGGCAGTGTCACACACTCTTGTGGTCTAGAGGTTAGGACTCGGCACTCTCACTGGCATGGCCCAGGTTCAATTCCTGTTAGGGAAGAATATTTTGCTCCTGCTGCAATTTACTGAAGCAAGCAGCAAGATCACTGCAGCAAGACTGGAAAGCTGAGATTTTGATGCAGCATCTTCATTTCAGTAAGTTTACTGCCCTTAGCAGCAGTTTGTGGGCAGAAAATTACTGCAGCAGTTTTATGCAATAAGCTGCAGGTTTGTTGCAACAGGTTTGCTGCAGCAAGCATGAGCTTGCTAAAAGTTTGCTGAAGTAAGAGAGGAGAGAACGCAGCTGAAAAGTGCAAAGGAAAGAGCTTGCAAAAATGACCAACCCAGCTGGTTAAAGTCCATTCCTGACTGCCCTCTACCTCTCTCCAGGACTCTCCAACTAACATGTTTTCCCATAGCTACCTCCCACTCCTCAAGGACTCTCCAGTTCACATCTATTGATTCATAGCTTGCTATCCAACCTATGTTCTTCCTTACCCCTGTGGCTATGTAGGAATAACAAGACTGTATAAAACTTCCTGTTGTTACAATCGGGGCTCAACCTTTGGATAGGAATCTGCTGAGCTGGTACAGGTATCAATTAGTGCTTCTTTCTGCTTATAGCTTCAGTGTCCCATCTCTCCATTTGAGAATTCTATAACAGTGCTGATATCACCAAGGTCACGGGCTCTACAAGGCAAACAACCTGTAAATAGATAAGACCAGTAGACTGGAAATTCCTCCCCCCTTGCAGCCCCCCACCTGAAGCTCCTCCTCCCCATCCTGAGTTATGAAGCACACATGAAACTTCAGACAGAAATCATGTGCCCCTTGTATGGACACTGCAAGGGTACATAAGCTGTAAGAAATCTAACCAAAGGGAGTTCGTGCTTTGGGTCTGTTGAAAGCCTCACTCTCTCCAATGGCAATAAATTCTCCTTCCTCTAACAAAGTTGTCTGAGTGTCCAACTTCCTCCGTCAGGTTGCTTCTTGCAACAAAAGCAGCAGAATTCATTCAACAATTTCTCTGCAACTAGTTTGCTTTATCAGGTATTCTGCATCAGGAAGGCTGCAGAACTATTGCTGAGGAAGCAGCAGGTTTGCTGAAGCAAACAGATTTTCTATAGCAGATCTGCTGCAGAAAACACCAGGTTTGCTAGAGCAAGTAACTGGTTTGCTCTAGCCGTTATTCTACAGTCAACATAAGTTCTGTTGCAAGGCTGTTGCAGCTAAATTACTGCACCAAACATCATTTTATTTACAGTATGTTCACTGCGGGAAGTTTGCTGCCTAAGTTTGCTTCAGGAGCCAGCAGGTATTCTGCAGCAAGTTTGCTGTGGGAAAAAGCAGTTTCATGCTGCAGGAAGCTTATTTTCTGCAGAAAATTTTCTGCAACTTGTTTGCCTTAGCAGGTGTGGTGCATCAGGATTGCTGCACGATGGTTACTGAAGGAAGTAATGGCTTTGCTGAAGCAAGCAGCAGATTTTGCTCTAGCGGGTTTGCTTCAGCAAATTGTGCTACTGCTACAAGTTTGCTGCAAAATGATTACAGCAGCAAACAGCAGGTTGGCTCTAGCAAGTTTGCTGAGCAAAGTTTTCTGCAACTAGCAACATGTTTGCTGCAGAATGTTTGCTGAGGGAAGGTACAGGTTTGCTACAGCAAGTTTGCTTTAGAAGGTTTTCTGTGGGAGGTACATTGTTTGAAACAGTGGGAAGCAGTTTTACTGCAGCAATTTTGCACAGCCAGTTTGCTGAGGTAACCAGCAGGTTTTCTGCAGCTGGTTTGCTGAAGCAAGCTGCATGTTTGTTTCAGGAAGCGGCTGGTTGGTTTCAGGAAGCGGCTGGTTGGCTGCGGCATGTATGCTGCAAAAGGTTTTCTGCAATCGATTTGCATTAGCAGGTGTGGTGCATCAGGATTGATTTGCAATGGTTGCTGAAGGAAACAATGACTTTGCCAAAGCAAACCACTGGTTGGCTGTAATAGGTCTGCTTCAGCAAACTGAAGTTTTACTGCTACAAGATTGCTGCAAAAGGATTACTCATTAAGTAGCAGATTTGCTCCAGCAAGTTTGCCTTGGGAAGAAGGTTTGATGCTGCAAGTTTACTGTGAAATTCAGAAGTTTTGCTGCAACAGGATTGCTGCAATCATTTTGCTGAAATAAGCAGTGGGTTTTCTGTGGGAAGACAGTTTGATGCAGTAACTTTCCTGCAGTAAATTCACTGCATGTAGCAGCAAGTTATCAGCAGCAAATTTAATGCAGCAGGTATTCTGCAGCAAATAGGTCTCTTGAAACAGGTTTGCTACAGCAAGCAGTAGTTTACTACAGCAAGGTTGCTGCAGCATGAAACAGGGTTGTTTCAACAGTTTTTACTGCAATGTGTTTGCTTTAGCAAGTATTCTGTACCAGGATTGCTGCAGAATTATTGGTGAACAGCAGATTCACTTAAGCAAGCAGTAGTTTTGCTCCAGCAGATACTCTGCAGGAAGAGCAATTCTCCCGCACCAGATTTGCTGCAGAAAGTTTGCTGGGTAACTAGCAAGATTTCTGCAGCATGTTTGCTACAAGTTTGCTGCACCAAGTACCTGCTTTGATCTAGCAGGTCTGCTGCACCCAACAGGTGCAGGTTTAGTGCAGTATGTTTGCTGCAGAAAGCACAGATTTGCTGCAAAAAAGATTGCTGTAGGAATGTTTACAGCAGCAGTTTGCAGGTTTGCAGCAGCATGTTTTCTGTGGGTAAAAGTAGATTTGCTGCAGCAAGCAGCAGTTGTGCTACAGCAGGGTTGTTAAAGCATATTTGCTGCAGAACGCATTTTAGCAGGTCTTCTGCAGCATGCAGCAATGCTGCAGTAGCAAATGTACTGCAACAGGTTTACTGCAGCAAACATCATGTTTGGTGCATTAGGTGTGCTGTGGGAAGGAGCAGTTTTTCTGGAGTTGTTTTATGACAGGAGGTCTGTTACAGCAATTTTGCTGCTACAAGCAGCAGGTTTGCTACAGATGACTTGCTATGGAAAATAGTAGATTTGAAAGCAGTTTTCTTTTAGCAGTGTTGCTAAACCTAGCAGCAGGTTTGCTGCATATGCTGTTATATTGTATATAGCTGTACGTATGGTTGAATAGTCATTCTGAAGAGGAATTTTCATTCAAAAGGCTAATCAGCTCTCTGTTCTGCTTCTGTAAATATGCTTGCTGCATGGGCTGTACTCAAAATTGACTAAAGACTCACCTTCTCTTTTGTTTGATCTGTCTAAGCAACAAATGTAACTGTTTGTACCCCCTAGCAACTCCCACCCTTTGTAACACAATGTAACTACCTGCAACCATAGCAACTCCCACCGCTTTGTAACAGTCTGAGGACAAATAACCAATCAGCCCATGCCAAAAAAGGGTCTATATAAAAAATGTTTCAACTGAGCTTGGAGCCCAGATCTTCAGAGTGCTAGCTCCTCTGGGACCGCTGGCATAATAAACCTGAGTTCTCCAACTCTCCAAGTGCTGCTTGGTTTCTCGCCAGTCTGATTTTGAATCTTTTCTGCAACATTTCTGGAGACTCCAGCAAGATTCCAACCATGCCAGCCCTTTGAGCCACTGGACTGGTGGCTGAGCTGGGCCAGGGCAGAGTGGCTCCAAGACGAACGAGGAGGCACACCACCTGATGAGTATTCCAGGTTCTCTTTCGGACCGGCGCCCTAACTCCCAGGATTGCTGAGCCCCCAACTGAACTCATAGGAGGGACAGACAAACTCACCAGGAATGGCCACAGGATAAGGTAAAGTCTCGGGATCAGCCCTCAGTCAGGTCTCGTCTTCAGACAGAAGAGCTCGGTCACCTCCTAGTCTTCAGTTAGAAGACATTGGTCAAGGTCTTCAGTTAGAAGACATTGGGGAAAGACATCAGGGTCTCCTCAACGAGGGAGACGTCAGGTTAGGGTCTTCCAAAAGGAGAGAGGCAATGTTTTAACCTGATGTATGAATGAGTGAATGAATGAACAGCTTGGCCAATTTGATCGGTCAAGTAAAAGTTTGTGGCTCTACAGCTGGGCACCTTTAAGGCCCCCTAAAGGCTATGGAGTCTGTGTGGGATCATTCTGCAGTTTTGTGGTATATGGCATATGGTCCAGGGCAGCATTGGACTAGTGTCCAGTCATAAGTCACAAAGCTGAGTCCGCTATGGCTAAGCATCACCTAAGCTCCTTCGGGACATGGCCAGATGAGCATCTGAATAGTCTCCTCTTTGGAGGGGGCACCCACCTTTGTTTGTCTTTGCATCATCGTCACAGGGTGGAATGTGTTTGGTTAACACTGGGCAAAGGGAGGCCAAACCACCCTCCAGAGAGTAACCAAGTGTCCTCCACAGGTTAAGAAGAGCGGCTGCTTACTCTCCACAGAACAGGTTAAGGAATGGTGGGAGGTTGCATGGAAGAGAGTGAGTGTTGAATGATTGAGACGTGGCTTTCCATGAAGTGAGAGTTGAGCCCCAGTCCGCGGTTCTGTGGTGAACCTCATAAGGCTTAAGGTGGTGTCACTGGATCTCTGTGAGGAGTCTACTCCAGTGATCCGGGTCAGGGTTTTATATCAACCCACCAAAGCTAAGAGGTGCCTGAAATATCCCTGTGAGGGGTGCAGCTGGAGACAGGCAAAGCAAGTACATCCCCTCCAAAGTTTCCCTGACTCTATCCCCCAACCCTCTGCATGGCATGATTGTTGTATGATGTGGGAGGCATGGGGGGAGGTTCTTCTAAGCCAACTGTCTTAAATTGTATGTTGAAAAAATTTAAGAAAGGTTTCCCAGAGAATTACGGGGTCAAGCTGACCCCGGGAAAGCTTTGTACACTTTGTGAGCTTGAATGGCCCACCTTCGGGGTAGGATGGCCCACAGAAGGGATCCTAGACCTCCCCATTGTGAGAGCTGTGTACCGGGTAGTGACAGGGACCCCTAGATATCCTGACCAGTTTTCGTACATAGACTCATGGTTGCAAATCACTACTACAGTGCTCCCTTGGGTCTGGTTCTGCATGAATAGACAAGGACAGAGTAAGGTACTTGTGGCCCAGCTGACTTGGGGAAAGGACAAGGAAGAGCCAGCAAAAATCATCCACCAAGGGGACCCCAAGGAAGAACCCATCTTCCCACCGCCATACATCCCAGCAGCTCCACCAGTCCCTGCACAGCCACTCCACCCACAATTGCCGGACAGCCCTCCACCACCAGTGCCTTCACCACCCCAACAGCTCAAGCAGCCACCAAGCCCAAGTCCAAGGCACCTTTGCTCAGCCACTCAACCAGCTCAGCAATCTACGGCCCTTCGGATGTCCCTCCAAGAGGCACAAGGTTTCTTTGAGATTGGAGAAGATGGCACACTCCAGCTGGGCCGCCCTGTCTTCTACTATCAGCTATTCAGCAAAACCAACCTCTTCAACTGGAAGCAGCACGCCCCACCCTATTAGGAGAAACCCCAGGCAATGATTGATCTGCTTGAGTCCATCTTCTAAACTCATCAGCCTACCTGGGATGACTGCCGTCAACTCTTCCTAACTCTCTTCAACACTGAAGAACGATGCTGGATTCTGTCAGAAGCATGAGAATAGCTTCAAAGACAAGCACCAGAAGGTGTACTAGACCCTGTAGCATGGACCTCAGGGGCTGCGTCAGATGCCAAGCCCAATTGGAAGAAAGTCTCTTGACAGGTACTGGCAGGCCATACTGCAAGGGGTAAAAGCTGGGGCTAGAAAGCCAGCAAACATCTCAAAAATGGCAAGGGTACTCCAGAAGCCAGATGAGTCACCCACAGAGTGCTATAAGAGACTGTGCGAGGCATTGTAGGTATATACCCCTTGTGACCCTGAAGCAGAAGAGAACCAGAGCATGGTCAACATGGCATTTGTGGCTCAATCTTTCACTGACATCTGTTACAAGCTTAAAAAATTAGAGGGCTTTGCTGGGATGAATGCCACAAAGCTACTGGAGATTGCAAACAAGGTATTTGTAAACCACGACCAGGAGGCCCAAAAGGTAGCTGACAAATGGATGAAACAGAAGGTGTCCCTGCTGGCAGCTGCATGAAGGAATCCAGGTCTAGTACAACAGACCGCTGCTCCTCCACAGAAGAGAGAAACCAAAAAGAGACCCCCATTTCACTGTGATCAAAGCACCTACTGCAAAGAGACCGGCCATTGGAGAAACGTGTGCCCTCATCTTAGGAAAATGCCTGAATGGCCAAAAATGTTCAATCATCCTTGTAAAGGAAAGTACTAGCCTGAGCCAGTCATCCAAGAGCCTAGTGGCCAGGCCGAAGAACAATCAGACTAGGAATGACCAGGCTCCCTGACCCTAGGCTCCCAGGAGCCTATGGTTGCAGTAGAAGTATGAGGCCAATCAATGACTTTTATGGTGGACACTGTGGCAGAACACTCTGTGATAACCACACCTGTGGCTCCCTTCATGGATTGAACAGCAACTATTTTTGGGGCCACGGGGGACCGAGTCACCTGCTCATTTTGCAAAGCCTGCTCATGTCAGTTAAGGGGCCACCTAGCAACTCATGAGTTTTGTACCTATCAGAGTGCCCCATCCCCCTTTTGGGTAGAGACTTATTAACACAGCTTGGAGCACAAATCACTTTTACCCTAGGAAAGCCCACCAGTCTCACACTGAGGAGCCAACCAGTCTGCTAGAAGAGTTCCCTGCTGTCTGGGCAGAAACCGGGGCCCCAGGTCTAGCCAAAAATCATGCACTCATCATGGTAGACGTGAGACCAGGAGCCTTCCTTGTCACACAAAGGCAATATCCAGTGCCACAGGAAGCACGCCTAGGAATTCAGGACCACATCCAGCGTGGAATTCTAGTAGAGTGTCAGTCACCTTGGAACACTCCACTCTTGCTGGTCAAGAAACCTGGAGGGAATGACTACCGCCCCATCCAGGACCTCCGTGCCATCAACAATGCAGTGGTCACCATCCATCCAGTAGTCCCGAACCTGTACACCCTCCTGAGTCTTTTACCTGCTCAAGCAAGCTGGTTCACATGCCTCGACCTTAAAACCGCCTTCTTCAGTCTCCAGTTATCACCGGCCAGCCGGCCTTTATTCACCTTTGAGTGGGAAGACCCACACATCAGGAGAAAAACTCAACTGACCTGGACTAGATTGCCACAGGGCTTTAAGAACTCACCCACCCTGTTTGATGAAGCACTGGCCACAGATCTGGCTGCTGTCCCTGAAGAGACTTTGAACTGCACTCTACTCCAGTATGTAGATGACATGCTGCTGGCTAGCCCCACCCAAGGAGACTGTTGAAAAGGTAGTAGAGCCTTACTGGCCCTACTCTCTACCATGGAAGAAGGCTCAAATCTGCAAACAGGAGGTCAGATACCTTGGGTTCATCATCTCAGAAAGATGTTGAGCACTCGGACATGAAAGGAAACTGGCTATCTGCTCAATACCTTGGCCAAACACCAAGCAAGGGGTCTGTGAATTCCTAGGGGCTGCCGGATTCTGTCTGATCTGGATACCAGGTTTCTCTGATATTGCCAAGCCACTGTATGAGGCACAGCTGGGTCTGGTAAAGACTCCTGAAATGGGGCTCCAAACAAGAAAAAGCTTTCAGAGCAATAAAGAGACTCTTAACCAGCACCCCAACATTAGGACTGCCGAATGTGACACAGGACTTTAACCTCTTCATACATGAGAAGAATCACAGTGTACTAGGGGTCCTTACACAAACAGTCAGGCCATGGCAACGCCCAATTGCATTTGTCCAAAGGGCTAGATCTGGTAGCTGCAGGATGGCCGCCATGTCTCTGGGTCTTAGCTGCCACAGTAATCCTGGTCAGAGAAGCAGACAAGCTTACGCTGGGACAAAATGTAAATGTAAAGGTCCCCCATGCCGTAACTGCGTTAATAAATAATCAAGGACATAAGCGGCTGACCAATGCCAGAATAGCTCATTATCAGGGACTGCTCTGTGAAAATCCATGAGTCCACCTCAAAATTGTACGTACATTGAACCCTGCTACATTTCTGCCCACTGAGGAGGGGCCTCCAAACCAAGATTGTGAGGTGGTCATGGATAAAGTTTACTCAAGCAGACCAGATTTGACAGATGTTCCTCTTCAGGACCCAGAACTGGTATTGTTCACAGATGGAAGCAGCTTCATCCATGAAGGACAGCGCAAAGCTTGCTATTCAATAACAACTACCGATGAGGTAATCAGAGCTGAGGCTCTGCCACAGGGCTGGTCATCACAACGGGCTGAACTATGGGCACTCTTCCAGGCACTGCAACAGACTGAAAGGAAACAGGCCAATACCTACACTGACTCAAGTTATGCCTTTGCTACCTTGCACATACATGGGGCCATTTATAAAGAGGGGGAATTACTGACGGCGGGAGGAAAAGAAATCAAGAACAAAGAAGAAATCCTCCAACTGTTAGATGCAGTTTGGAAGCCTTCTAAAGTGGCAGTCATTCACTGCAAGGGCCACCAGAGAAGAACCAACTCTGTCAGTAGGGGAAACTGACTAGCAGACCAAGCAGCTAAGGAGGCTGCCCAGCAACTGAGTGCCACAACAGGTCCCAAGCCAATTTCCAAGGTTCTCCTGGCAACAGAATTGTCTTTATCCCCAAAATACTCTAAGGAAGAAGAACAATGGGCTTCAAGTGAAGGGGGAACCAGGAGGAAGGAGGCTGGTGGGAGTTTCCAGATCAGAGACTATTCCAGCTGCGCTGGCAGTTCAGCTAATAAAACAACACCACAAATTAACTCATCTAGGGAAGACTTTCTTTAGAAAGCCTGTTAGGCCTCTACTATTTCATACCCAAACTCCCAACCCTGTGCACCCAGATCAGTGCTAGATGCGTGACTTCTGCACAAAACAATGCTGGCCAAAGGCCAAGGTCTAATCCAGGGGTGCAAACAATTGGAACTATGCCACTCGAAGACCTAGAAGTGGACTTTACTGAAGTCAAGCCCTTCTGGGGCCATAGATATCTGCTTGTGTTAGTTTGCACCTACTTCAGATGGGTCGAAGCTTATCCTACATGCACTGAATGGGCACATGAAGTAGCTTGAGTCTTATTAAGAGAAATTGTTCCAAGATACGGGCTATCCCTTTCTACAGGATCAGACAATGGACCTGCCTTTGTGTCTGAGATAGTTTGGACATTGCCCAAAGCTCTAGGAATCAAATGGAAGCTCCACACGGCCTACGGGCCACAGAGTTCAGAGAAAGTTGAATGCATTAACCAGACCCTCAAAACCATGCTAGCTAAGCTTTATCAGGAAACCCAGTTACCTCAAATTGATTTGCTGCCTTTAACTCTACTCCGAACGCAATGTACCCCAAGGCCTTCAGGCTACTTCCCTTTCGAAATCCTTTATGGGAGACCTCCCCCAGTGATAGGAAAGTTAAAAGGAGACCCTCGATTAATGGCTGACCTATAAATGTCCCAACACCTTCAGGCCTTAGGGAGGATCCTGCACCACATTGTTCAGGACACTTTCGAAAGAGGCCCTATCCCTTTAGGGAATTGGGTCTACCCCTTTCAGCCAGGAGATGAAGTATGGGTTAAAGACTACAAGAAGGAGCCACTCTAGCCGAGCTGGACAGGCCCTCAGAGTTATATTAGCAACTCCTACTGCTATTAAAGCTGCAGATATCACCCTGTGGATTCACCACACCCAGGTAAAGAGAGCAGCACCTCGAGAAAAACAGGAAACTTGGACTGCAGAGCCTCTTCCTGATCAGCTGCTCTAGAAATCCGGAAGCAGTAGAAATCCACCTGAGATCTTCGGCCCTGCCCTGGCCACCCCGGAAGCTGGCCAGTCTACATACAACAGAAGCTTGAGGATCAACCGTCCAGATTGTTCAGATGTATTGTTATCCTCTTGTAGTCCTAACCCTCTTTATTATACTTGTCTTGCTACTTGCTTTAGGTTTGGCCTCAGTAGCATCCTCAAATTGGACTCTGAGCCAAATAATCACTTTAGCCCTAACCTATTTAGTCTAAGTCGGGATCTTCTCAATTCCTACATGTTCAGGCTAAACTCCCTTTGGTACGTTTTTACAGTTCTAGATTGATCATCATTGGTTGGTTAGCTCATTCAAGTGGGATGGCAACCCTAAAGACTCTTTTCCTTCTCCTCTTGCTCCACCACGTGTGTGGTGCCAGTCTCCCCACTTCTTCTTTCTTCTGTACCCACTGCATGCAAAGGTACAGGATAGGGTCCAACACTGCCACCGGCTTTGCTTCCGTAACTGATCTACTCACAGATGGTGTCCTAAATGCCACACTCTGCACTCATTGGGGATTCAAATATTGGATGGGGTACATAAAAGTTAAATCTGAAAGCAGCCAATCCTGCCAAGAGCCTAAAAAATTAGAGGAAACTTGAGTATGTTGGCAATGGATCTCAGGTGAGGAAAAAGTCCATAACCACACATAGGGCCCAGAAATTGTCCAATGGTTGCATAATTCAACCACACTTAAACCTATACTATCTCCTAGGCCCTAAAGCCCACCAATGTAAGATCAGCTAAAGGTTACCTTGAGCCAAAGCCTAGAGAAGAACCTCTTTATTGACCTAGCTGAGAGGATAGCCTGTGAACTTAGTGTTACTAAATGCTGGGTGTGTGGAGGAGCACTCATGAGTGAGGATTGGCCTTGGGAGGGAACTAGCCTAGATGCTTTTTACCTCCTTCAGTGGAATCACACAGTGGCTCAACATGAAGTGGGTCAACTCAGGATTTGGGTCCTCTCCTCAGATGTAATAGGAGAAAAATGTCTTGGCCGAATAGGTTCAAGATATACTCAGTGGGTTGTAGAGACTCCATGTAGAAGAATGCTATTTTTAAATCGCACAGACCTAAAATTGGTAGCCCAAATTTCCCTCCTGGTATTGGGCCTCCGACAGCACTATAACTAACTCCTCCTCGTGCCAGTTTTTCGACCAAAGCTCAACTGTCACAAACTGTACTATAAAGGAAGGCATGGTACCTAACCCCTTCCGTGCCATCCCAGTTATTGGAACATTCTGGGAAACTCTCAACTCCACTAGCCCTGGGAGTTGGAAAGTGCCAGAGGGGCTTTTTTGGATTTGTGAGAAGAGGGCTTATACTCAACTCCCAGCTAACTGGAAGGGAAGTTGCACCGTCGGGATTATTCAACCTGGCTTCTTCTTCCTACCAAAGGAGGAAATGAGCTAGGTGTTCCCTTATATCAAGACTTAAAAGCCAGGACTAAGAGGTCACTTGAAGTAGGGGGACAACAAACATGGGGAGAGAATGAATGGCCACCCCACTGTATCATCCAATACTATAGTCCCGCAACTTGGGCCCAAGATGGGAGCAGGGGTCACCAAACCCCCATATACATGCTTAATTGAATTATCAGGTTACAAGCCATGCTAGAGATCATTACTAATCAGATGGCCTCAGCCCTAGAACTCCTGTCCACACAACAGTCTCAGATGTGTGCAGCAATATATCAACACCGTTTAGCTTTAGATTACTTGCTAGCAGAAAAA
Organism: Pteropus alecto; assembly: GCF_000325575.1. NCBI lineage: Eukaryota > Metazoa > Chordata > Mammalia > Chiroptera > Pteropodidae > Pteropus > Pteropus alecto. The sequence continues at coordinate 122,494 of NW_006442105.1, forward strand.
GGGGATGTGGGAAGTTTAACTGATCCAATTGCTCTCTCCAAATAGATGACAATGGTCAGGCTGTAACTAATATAGCTACTAATATTTAAAAAATAGCTCATGTACCCATAGAGTTGGACAGGGTGGGATCCTAATAACCTCTTTGAAGGATAGTTCTCTACCTTTGGGGGCTTTAAGACCTTAGTTGGAATAGTAGTCCTCTTCCTTGGGGCCTGCCTCCTTCTCCCTTGCCTATTGCCTCTTGTTGTCCAGTTGATTACCTCCCTCATAAAGGCTATAGTAGAGAGGAAGACTGCAGCAAAGATCCTTATGCTGTGGAATTACCAGCCCTTGGCCTAGGGAGATCAAGAGGTTGATGCCCTATAAGAATTTAAATGGACATCAAAAGCAGGGAATGAAGAGGAATTTTCATTCACAAGGCTAATCAGCTCTCTGTTCTGCTTCTGCAAATATGCTTGCTGCATGGGCTGTACTCAAAATTGACTAAAGACTCACCTTCCCTTTTGTTTGATCTAAGCAACAAACCTAACTGTTTGTACCCACTAGCAACTCCCACACTATATAACACTTTGTAACTGCCGGTAACCCATAGCAACTCTTGCCACTTTGTAAAGGTCTGAGGACAAATTAACCAATCAGCCCATGCCAGAAAGGGTCTATATAAGGAACGTTGCAACTGAGGTCAGGGCCCAGATCTCCAGAGCACAAACTCCTCTGGGACTGCCGGCATAATAAACCTGAGTTCTCCCACTCTCCGAGTGCTGCTTGGTTTCTCGCTGGTCTGATTTTGGATCTTTTCTGCAACAATACATAGTTGTATATATAGATGAATGGCTGTGTATAGTTGCTGCATGTTTAGTTAAATAGTTGTACATGGCTGTATATATAATTGAATAACTGTATATAGCTGTTCCTGTAGTTTAATAGTTTTATATAGACATATATGTACTTGAACAGTTAATAGTTTTATATATGATTGAATAGTTGTATATGGCTATATATAAAGTTAAATACTTGTATATAGCTCTACATGTAATTGAATGGTTGAATAGTTCTATGTAGATGTATATATGGTTGAAAAGTTATGTATAGTGTATATTGTTAATGAAAGATGGCTACTTGGCAAGCCTGATATCAGTGACTGAAACTAACCACACAGGATGATCTGGTCATAAATTATTAACTTGGCAGGTCATGGTGGGTAGTCATGCCCCAGGCCTATAGCTTCCTTAAGTAAAACTTTAATCTTTGCCTTAAGCGAAGCCTGTCCATTGTTCTTGTGCATCTAGGTTAACATGCCTTTGAAATTCCATAGTAATCTTCTTTTCAGACTCCTCAGAGACATAACCATTCTCACAGGAGCACACACACCAAAACTCATTGTTATCTTGTTGCCTGTATACTATCTCAATTTGCTGTAAATGTGAAATTTAAACTATCTTCTACCCATCAATGTACAAGAAGTATGTATCTCTTCATTTTACTTTTTATCCAATTCTAGAGATCTCTCTGCTTTCTCCTGCCTTTTTAATCTATTACCAATGGATTTCATATAACCCTCTTTATATTCTCTCCTTTGATTCTAAATGCCTAAAAAGTATTGCAAAATTGCCATTCTCTGGAGCATTTTCTAAATCAATTGAGATCTTGCCTCTGGGCATGTCCTCAGTTTGGCTCGAATAAACTCTAATAAATTCTAATAAAAATATTCTGTAGGTTTGGACATTTTTACATTGTCATTTACTTAGCACAGTTCGCAGGATTCCAAAGTAGCCCACTCAGGACCACCCCACAGACCTGGACCCGGTGCTAGTTGCCAGCAGGAGCCCATTGTGCCACACTGGCTCCCTGCTTCACATCCCGTGAACTTTCTCTCAGAATCCTGGACCTCCCAGCCTGAGGTAGCCAAGTCCTGACTTTATTTGAGCTGTTCTTAGAGAATCCTCAAGGTGGCACTAAATGATAAGGGTTGTAATAGCCCAAGGAAAGGAGGAAAGAAAATGGAAGGCTGCTTTTAATTTCAGCTTTTTAATTGGATTGCTTATTAAGAGTCTGAACAAAATCTTTGCTGAGTTAAATGAGCAATGAGTTTAGCTTCAAAGAAAAAAAAAAAGCTTGCTACCCCCAACCTGAATCTTGGGTATTCTTAGATGATTAAGAATCTTTGTGGGAGTGCTTGAGAAAAATTAAAGGGTCATAAGTGGTCCTACAAAGATATCCACATAAATGAATATTTGGTTCATCCAGAATGCACACATAAATGCTGGTTACCTAGTATTCTGAGCCCTCATAGCTGTGCTAGGCAGCCAGGGAGAGAAACTGAGACTTATAAGAAAGTTTGAGTGACTCAGGAGATAAGAGCCGAGAGAGCTCAACCCAAAATCAACACATTTTAACCCACCACATATCCCCAGAATTTTATTCAGACTCTAAAGACATTTTTTTAAAAAAACTAAAATTAGTATGAAAAATTATGCCTCCCAGGCCAAAAAGCCCCAAGACACTAATACCCTTGCTACCATTATGTAAAATTCATACAGAGTATATACTTGCAAGTATCCTCAGAAATGGGAAGCTTTAACTAAAAGTGAACTCAGCTTAAGATATCTGAGATAAGGATCTTTTCATACTTCTAAATTAATTTTCCTACACACACAACTGGTAAAATTTGGCTGTAAAATTAGGCAGAATGAATGAAAAGCATATTTTAGTTGGTTTCTGAAAGCTTCAAAAATAAATGAAATATTAGCCTCATACAAAAAAGTTTTTGTTAATCTTGTTTTTTCTATTAGAGTTGAAAGTTAAAATTTTATATTAGTTTCAGATGTGCAGCATAGTGGTTTGACATTTTTATAATTTACAAAGTGATCCCCTTGATTAGTCTAATACCACCTAGCACTATTCATAGTTATTTCAATATTGACTATATTCCATATGCTGTACTTCACATCTCCATGATTATTTTATAACTACCAATTTGTACTTCTTGATCCCTTCACCTTTTCCACCTAGCCCCACAAACCCCCTCCCATCTGGCAATCACCAGTTTGTTCTCTGAATCTGAGTCTGACTGCATTTTGTTTGTTCATTTTTTGTTGTTCTTTAAATTCTACATATATAAGTGAAATCATATGGTATTTATCTTTCTCTGTGTGACTTATTTCACTTAGGAAAACACACTCTAGTTTTGTCCATGTCATTGCAAATGATAAAATTTCATTTTTTATAGCTGAATAATATTCCGTTGTATATATGTACCACAGCTTATTTATCCAATCATTTATTGATAGGCATGTAGAATACTTCCATATCTTGGCTAATGTAAATAGCACTGCAGTAAACATAGGAGTGCATATACCTTTTAAAATTCGTGTTTTGGTCTTCTTTGGATAAATACCCAGAAGTGGATATGCTGGGTCATAAGATAGTTCTTTTTTTTTAAATTTTTTGAGGAACATTCAAACTTTTTCCATAATGGATGTACCAATATGCAACCCCAAAAATAGCGCATGAGAGTTGCCTTTTCTCCACATCCTCTCCAACACTTGTTAATTTTTTGATGATAGCCATTCTGACAGATGTGAGGTGATACTGTGGTTTTAACTTGCGTTTCACTGATGATTAATGATGTTGAGAATATTTTCATATATCTATTGGATGTCCGTATGTCCTCTTTGGAGAAACATCTATTCAGATCATCTGTCCATTTTTTAATTGGATTTTTTTTTTTTTGGTGTTGAGTTGTATGAATTCTTTATGAATTTTAGATATTAACCCCACATTAGATTTATCACTGGCAAATATCTTCCCCATTCAGTTGATTAGCTTTTTGTTTTGTTGACAGTTTCCTTTCTGTGCAAAATCCTTTTAGTTTGATGTAGTCCCATTTGTTTATCATTTCTTTTGTTTCCCTTGCCTGAGAAGATACATCAGAAAAAATTTTACTAAGAGCAATGTCAGAGTTTACTGCCTCTGTTATTTTCTAGGAGTTTTATGGTTTCAGATCTTACATTTAAGTTTTTAATCCACTTTGAGATTATTATTGTATATGGTTTAAGAAGGTGGTCCAGTTTTTTTTTGTTTGGTTTTATTTATTTATTTTTTTTTTGCATGTATCTGACTAGTTTGCCAAACACCAATTATTGAAGAGACTGTCTTTACCCCATTGTATAATCTTGTCTCTTTTTCAATAAATTAAATGACCATATAGGCATGGACTTATTTCAGTGCTCTCTATTGTTTCATTGATATGTGTCTGTTTTTATGCCAGTACCATACTATTTAGGTTATTATAGACTTGTAGTATAGTTTAACATCAGGTAGTGTGATACCTTCAACTTTGTTCTTTCTCAAGATTGCCATAGCTATTTGGGGTCTTTTATAGGGTCTTTTGGGCTCCATACAAATTTTTGGATTTTTGGTTTTAGTTCTGTGGAAAATGCCACTGGTATTTTTTTTTTTTAGGGATTGCACCAAATCTATAGGTTGCTTTGTATAGTATAGACATTTTAACAATGTTCTTTCTATCCATGAGCACAGTATATGTTTTCATTTATTTGTATCTTCAATGAATTATAATTTTCTGAGTACAGTTCTTTAACCTCCTTGATTAAATTTATTCCTGGGTATTTTATTTATTTTAATGCAATCATGAATGAGATTGTTTTATTAATTTCTCTTTCTAATAGTTCATCATTGGTGTATAGAAATGCAACCAATTTCTGAATATTAATTTTGTATCCTGCTACTTTACTGAATTTATTGATCAGTTTTAACAATTTTTGGGTGGAATCTTTATTGTTTATTATTTAGTGTTCTCTATATATAGTATCTCTCTATGTATAGTATCATCTGCAAGTAATGAGAGATTCATTTTCTCTTTCCAATTTGAATGCCTTTTATTTCTTTTTGTTGTCTGATTGCTATGGCTAGGACTTCCAATACTGTTGACTAAAAGTGGTGAAAGTGGACATCTTTGTCTTGTTCCTGGTGTTAAGGAAAATGCTTTTAGCTTTTCCTCATTGAGTTTGATGTTAGCGGTGGGTTTGTCATATATGGCCTTTATTATGTTGAGGTATCTTCATTTCGGTTTCACTTTGCTGACAGTTTTATCATAAACAGTTGCTGGATTTTGTCTCAAAGAATTTTTCTACATCTATTGATATGATCATATAATTTTACAATGGATTATTGTAGTGTATCGTATTAATTGATTTGCAGATATTGAACCAACCTTGCAACCCATGAATAAATCCAACTTGATCATGCTTTATAATCTTTTTAATGTATTGCTGATTTTGGATTGCTAATATTTTGTTGACGATTTTTGCAGTCATGTTGATCTGAAATATTGGCCTATAATTTTCTTTTTTTGGTCAATTATTTATTGAGTTTTGGAATCAGGGTAATGGTGGCCTCATAAAATGAGCTTGGTAGTATTCCTTCTTCTTGAATTTTTTTGCGTAGTTGGAGATGAATGGGTGATAATTCTTTGAATGTTTGGTAAAATTCACCTCTGCAGCCATCTGGCCCAGGACTTTTATTTGTTGAGTTCTTAAATTACTAATTCTATTTAATTAGTATAAGGTTAGATTTTTTATTTGAAGGTTTTCTTGTTTTTTCAGATATGCCTGTATTGCTATGGATTTTTCTCTTAGGACTGCTTTTGCCGTGTCCCATAGATTTTGAGTCATTTTGTCTTCATTCATTTGTGTAAAAAAAATCTTTTGATTTTTTCCTTGATCTCATTGTTAAACCATTTATTTAGTAGTATACTATTTAGCTTCCAAGTGTTTGTCTGTTTTTCAGGGGTTTTTTTTTGTAATTGATTTCTAGTTTCATATGTGGCCAGAGAAGACATTTGAAATAATTTCAGTCTCCTTATTTACTGAGACTTGTTTTGTGGCCTAATATGTGGTCTATCTTGGAAAATGTTCCATGTGCACTTGAGAAGAAAGTATATTCTGCTGCTTTGGGGTGAAATGCTCTAAAAATATCAGTTAAATCTATTTGGTCTACTGTGTCATTTAAGGCTGCTATTTTCTTGATTTTCTCTCTGGAAGATCTGTTCTTTGGTGTCAATGTTGTGTTAAAGTCCTGTACTATGACTATATTACTGTCGATCTATCCATTTATGTCTGTCAATATTTCCTTTATATAGTTAGGTGCTCCTTTGTTGGGTGCATAAATGTTTACTAGTGTTGTATTCTTTTGTTGGATTGAATCTTTTATCACTGTGTAATGTCCTGTCTCTTATAACCTTTGTTTTAATGTCTATTTTGTCTGATACAAATATTGCTACCCCAGCTTTTTCATTTTAATATTTATGACAAATATTTTTCATCCCTTTACTTTTTTTTCCCCCTCTTTAATTTCGCCCTGCCCCCCCCCCACTTCCACCCCTGACCTATGGATGTTGCTGTTTCCCCTTAAGAATTGGATCTCTGAAGGTGGGGCATCTCCTCCCACATGCTCAGGGTGTGCCCCTGGGACCTTCTACATGCTAACCACTACACTATCATCCCTTTACTTTTAATTCATGTGTCTTTCGATCTGAAGTGTGTCTCCTGCAGACAGCATATGTTCTTATTCATTCAGCTACCCATATTATTTTAATGAAGCATTTAATCAATTTACATTTAAAGTGATTATTGATAGGTGCATAGTTACTGCCATTTATTATTTGTATTTGTTTTTATTTTCTTCCTTTTTTTTTTTTTTTTTCAAGAAGTCCCTTTAACATTTCTTACAATACTGGCTTTGTGGTGATAAACTCCTTTAGCTTTTTTCTGTCTGGGAAGCTCTTTATCTCACCTTCAATTTTAATTGATAGCCTTCTGGGTAGTCTTGTTTGCAGCTCTTTGCTTTTCATCACTATTTCATGCCAATCCATTCTGGCCTGCAAAATTTCCATTGAGAAGTCAGTTGACATTCTTATGGGAATACCCTTGTAATTAAGCAGCTGCCTTTTCCTTGCTTTTAGGGTTTTCATTTTGTATTTAACCTTTGTCACTTTAATTACAAAGTGTCTTGGTGTGTCTGTTTGAGTTCACCTTGTTTGGGACTCTCTGTACTTCCTGGACTTTTTTTCACCAGGTTAGGGAAGTTTTCAGTGATTATTTTCTCAAATAGAGTCTCAATCTCTTGCTTTCTCTCTTCCCTTCTGGTACTCCTATGTTACAAATGTTATTATGCTTGATGTAGCCCCAGAGTTTCCTTAAACTATCCTCATTTTTAAATATATTTTTTCTTATTCTATTTTTTCTTGTTGATGTTCCTACTGGGAGTTTTCTATTAACTTGTCTTCCAAATTGCTGATTTGATCCTCTGCTTTATACAACCTACTGTTAATTCCTACTAGTGTATCCTTCATTTCACTATTGTGTGTATGAGCTGCTGTGTGGGTGCTAACCACACAGAGTGGGGCTCATCTCAGCTGGCTTCTGTGCCTGTTGAGATCACTCTTTTGGTGTGCTGCTTATGGGGCTAATCAGGTATTGCTCTGTTGAGATCTAATGCCAGCCTCCTCTTGTGTTGGTTCTGGAGCTTTTTCAGAGGGGATCCCATGTAGGCCAAGGTCAGCTTCTACCTGTGACAAGTCCTAGGCTATCTGGTAGGAGCTACATAGCTATTTGTGTTTGATCACTGCCTGAGCTGTACCTAGAGGTATGTGGGAGAGGCCATGTGGCAACACAAAGGAAGACTGCCACCAGTACCTTGCATGGGTCCACTCAGAAAAATGCTCAGGGCACCTCCAGACTTGAGGCTTCCTGCCAGCTACCAATATGGCACAGGAGATGAATGAGCCTTGAGACCGGGTCTCAAGGAGTTGCCAGTATGGGGCAGATTTAGATTTGTTGCCAGTACTGAGTTTGTGGCCATTCACAAAACTCTCAGCTCACACTGAGGCCAGCCACTGCCTGCCTTGGGCCCACAGACACCTGAAATTTGTTCAATAAATACTTCAGCTAATTGCCTGCCACCAAAACTCTCTTCCGAGATGTGCCAGCTGCAGCCTGTTGATTGCTGCTGAGAAAAATCTCCTGAGAGCTCGGGGTGGGGCTGGTGGTGATTTGCAAGTTGGGTGGGGTGGCATCTCAGGGACTTACTGGGGCAGAGCAAGCCAATCTCACCAGGCCAAAGCAGATTTAGTTTTGCCTGTGTGGTAGGAGTGTTCAACACAGCCAAGATGGTGCTCACCTGCAGGCTGCACAGGACTAGGGCTCGACAAAGGGACAATGTCATCTGTCCTTCCAGTTCTTACCCTGAAGCCATACAACTCAGTCTTTCCCTGTATGTCTCTGGCACCTCCTGAGCTACTATCCCTAGCTCACGATGAGTGTCTGCAATCTTGATGTGGTCTCCTTTTTATATCCCTAGTTATAGGAGTTCTCTTCACCTACTCTTCAGTTTGTTCTCCAGGTTACTGTTTCATAATTTAGTTGCAACTTTAACGTGGTCATGGGAGGAGGTATACACAGCATTTACCTACTCTGCCATCTTGACTGGAACTCAAGTAGAGTTTTAATGTGCATTAAAGTAGTGAATATGTTCATTAACTGAAATAACACTATTCTTAATCACATATAGAAGTAGTATTCTTACATTTTTTATGGATATACCTTACAATTTACTAAATGAAATATTGTGTAATAAACATTCATACATTAAAAATAAATTGTACTTATTCTATTTAACACTACTATTCTTAGAAATATAATTTCCACATGTGTGTCTTTAAAAGGTCTTATATGTATCAATGCACTGAACACATTTTCTGAAATAATAGTGTACTGATTAAAAAACAACTAACATTTTTATAAACATTTTTTACATGAAACTTTACAGAATTTACTAAATGCAGCACAGTTTTATGAACATATTCCTTCACTTAATTAACACTTGTACAATTTTATATACACAGCTATGGTTTTTAGAAACATCTTTTATAACTGAGGCTTTACTGAGTAAAATAAATGGAGTACATGTGGTGAACACATTCCCTCACTGTAATAACATGCCAGGATGCAATGAAATTCTGTCACTTGATATATCTTAGTCATGTGACATTACATAGTATATTTCAGACAGCACAGTGTAATGTATATATTCTCTCAATAAAGTAACACTGTGTTTATTTACATATATAACTAGCATTCTTAGACATATCTTTTATGATTTTCTTTTTCTCAGAGAAATTTTTGGTCATAACAACTGAGCCCATACATTTTCTGCCCCAACACATTCATAGCCTACAAATATCAACATTCCCCACCAGAGCAGTATATTTCTTATAACTGATTAACTTACACTGATACATCATAATCACCCACAGTTCATAGTTTACATTAAAATTTACTTATGGTGTTGTACATTCTATTGGTTAGACAAATGTCTACTGACATGTATTCATTTTTATAGTATTATATAGAGTACTTTTACTGCCCTTCACCTATTTAAGCCTCCCCAACATCTGAAAACCACTGATGTTTTTACTGTTTTATAGTTTCCCCTTTTCCACGATATTGTGTAGTTAAAATATAGTATGTAGACTTTATAGATTGGTTTCCTTCATTTTGTAATATGAATTTAAGTTTCCTCTTTGTCTTTTCCTGGCTTCATAGCTCTGTTTTTTTTGTTTTGTTTTGTTTTGTTTTTTACATTTCCCCCCAGCTTTATTGAAGTATAATAGACAATTAGTTGCTCATATTTACGTTGTACAATTCAATGAGTTATCTTTTTCAATTATAGCTAGCCTACAATAATATATTTGTTTCATTTGTACAGCATAGTTATTAGAGATCTATATAACTCATGGTCACCCACTAAATCAAGTACCCCCTCTTCACCTTTACATATATTTTACAACATTGACTATTTTCCTTATGCTATACCTTAAATATCCATGATTATTTTGTTTCTATCCATTTGTACTTCTTAATCCCTTTGCCCTTTTTCATCATCCCCCCAAACACCCTCCCATCCAGTAGCCTTCAAAATATTCTCTGTATCTACGAGTTGGTTTGTTGTTATTGTTGATTTTGTTCTTTAAATTCCACATGTACATGAAATCATGTGGTGTCTTTCTCTATCTGACTTACTTCACCCTCTAAGCACAACACCCTCTAAGTCCCTCAAGGCAATATCTTTTTCCATCCCCTTTCTTTAAGTGTGTGTCTTTTAATCTGAAGTAAGTCTCTCGTAGGCAGCATATGTAGGGGTCTTGTTTTCTTAACCATTCAGCCACTCTATCTTTTGGTTAGAGCACTTAATTCTTTTCCATTTGAGGTACTTGTTAATAAACATGTAGTTATTACCATTCTTTATTCCTGTTTTTGATACATGTTTTTTTCTTCTTAAAGAAGTCCCTCCAACATTTTCTGCAATACTGACTTGGTGTTTGTAAATTCCTTTAGCTTATTTCTTTGTCTGGGAAGTTCTTTATGTATCCTTTGACTCTAAATGATAGTTTTGCAGGATAAAGTATTCTTTGTTGTAGATACTGGGTTCTCATCACATCAAATATTTTGTGCCAAGTTTTCTGGCCTATGTAGCTTCTTTTAAGAAACTGGCTGCCAGTCTTATGGGTGCTCCCTTGTAAGTAAATAATTGCTTTTCTCTTGCTGTTTTTAAGATTATCTCTTGTTATTTAACCTTTGGCATTTTAATTATGATGTGTCTTGGTGGGGGCCTCTTTGGATTCATTTTTGGAGGAATTTGAGCTTCCTAGGGTTGTATGTCTATTTCCTTCACCAGGTTAAGGAAGTTTTCCATCATTATTTCTTCATATATATATATTCAACTTCGTATTCTCCCTCTACGGGTAGCCCTATGACACGAATGTTGTTACCCTTAATTGTGTCCCGTGGGCTTCTTAAATTATTATTATATTCTTGGTTACTTTTTTCTTGCCATTCTGGTTGGGTATCTTTGGCTTTCCCATCCTCTATATCACTGTTTTGGCCATTCAAATAGCTTTGTAGTAGTATCTCATTATTTTAATTTACATTCCCCTGATGACATATGATGCGATGTATCACTTCATATACTTTTTGCAATCTGTATATCTTTTCTTCCATGGTGTCTGTTAGAACATTGGCTCATTCCTAATTGGGTTGTTTGTTTCCTTATTGTTGAATTCTAAACTTATTTGTATATTTTGGATAAAAATTCTTTATCAACATGGTCCTTTTGCAAATACTTGCTCCCAAGTTGTGGCTTGTCTTCTTATTCTCTTACATTGTCTTTCATAGAGCAATTTTTTAAGTTGACTAGCTCATTAATTACTTCTTTCAAAAATCATGCCTGTGATATTCTACCTGAAAACTCATTGTCATACCCATGGTCATTTAGGTTTTTTTCTGTTATGTTCTAGTAGTTTTATAGTTTTGCATTTTACAATTAGATCTATAATCTATTTTGGTTTAGCCTTTGTGAATACAGTAAGGCCTGTGTCTAGATTCATATTTTTGCATGTGGATAATCAGTTGTTCTAGAAACATTTATTGAAAAGACTCTCTTGGTTCTATTACCTTTGATCCTTGGTAAAAAATCAGTTGACTATATTTATGTGGGTTTTAGTTTCTTTATTCTGTTATATTGATTTGTCTACTTGTTTCCTAATGCCACACTGACTTGATTCTTTTTTTAAATTTATTTTTTATGATGACATTAATGATATCCAGTAAGTTTCAGCTATACACTGTAACAGTAAGGCATATATATATATACACTGTATGTTCACCTTCCATAGTTAGATTTCTTTCTGTCACCACATATTTGACCCCCTTTACCCTGTCTAACTACCTCCTCCTTCTCCCTCCCTCCCCTCGCCA
>NW_006442105.1:134856-147892 GCF_000325575.1 Pteropus alecto
TATCTCATTGTGGTTTTGATTTGCATTTCCCTAATAGCTAGCGATGTTGAGCATCTTTTCATATGTTTGTGGGCCATCTGTATGTCCTCTAGAGAGAAGTGTCTGTTCAGGTCCTCTGCCCATTTTTTGTTGGATTGTTTGCTTTTTTGTTGTTATTGAGTCGTATGAGTTTTCGTATATTTTGGATATTAGGCCCTTATCGCAGGCATTGCTTGCAAATATATTCTCCCATTCGGATCATTGTCTCTTTACCTTGTTGATGATTTCTTTTGCTGAGCAGAAACTTTTAGTTTGATGTAATTCCATTCATTTATTTTTGCTTTCACTTCTCTTGCCTTTGAGGTTAAATTTATAAAATCCTCTTTAAGTCCAAGGTCTTTGACTTTAGTTTCTATGTTTTCTTCTATGCATTTTATTGATTCTGGTATTATATCCTTAATCCATTTTGAGTTAATTTTGGTGTGTGGTGATAGATAACAGTCTAGTTTCATTCTTTTGCAGGTGGCTTTCCAGTTATCCCAACACCATTTATTGAAGAGGCTTTCTTTTCTCCACTGTATGTTTTTGGCTTTTGTGTCAAAAATTATTTGCCCATATAAATTGGGTTTACTTCTGGACTCTTGATTCTGTTCCACGGGTCCATGTGTCTGTTTTGCTGCCAATAACATGCCATTTTGATTACTGACAATTTGAAGTAGGGCAGAGTGAGGCTTTCAACCTCGTTCTTTTTTCTCAGGATAGCTTTGGCAATTCAGTCTTTCAAGCTTCCATACAAATCTGATGATTTTTTATTCTATTTCTTTAAAAAAATGCCGATGGAATTTTGATAGGGATTGCATTCAACTGTATAATGCTTTAGGAAATATCGTAATTTTAACTATGTTGATTCTTCCAATCCAAGAACACAAAATATCTTTCCATTTATTTGTATCTTCTTTGACTTCTTTTAATAAGATCCTATAGTTTTCATTATATGGATCCTTCACATGTCTCGTTAAATTTATTCCTAGATATTTTATTCTTTTCATTGCAATTGCAAAAGGAATTATTTTTTTCTACTTTTTCTGACAATTCATTATTAGAGTATAAGAACGCTATGGATTTTTGAACATTGATTTTGTATCCAGAAACTTTATTGTATTTGCTTATTGTTTTTAGTAGTATTACTATAGAGTCTTTAGGATTTTTTTATATCAAAAATTATGTCATCCACAAATAGTGAGTTTGACTTCTTTGTTTCCTATTTGGATGCCTTTTATATCTTTCCCTTGTCTGATTGCACTCGCTAGGACCTCCAATGTTATACTGAATATCAGTGGCAATAGTGGACAGCCTTGCCTTGTTCCTAATCTTAGAGGGAAGGTTTTCAGTTTTACACCATTAAGTATAATCGTGGCTGAGGGTTTATCATATATGGCCTTTATTATGTTAAGGTACTTTCCTTCTATACCAATTTTATTAAGTGTTTTGACCATAAATGGATCCTTTATCTTGTCAAAGGCTTTTTCTGCATCTATTGATATGATCACATGATTCTTATTTTTTAATTTGTTTATGTAGTATATCACATAAATTGATTTGCATATGTTGAACCATCCCTGTGCCCTGGGATGAAGCCCTCTTGATTGTGGTGTATAATCTTTTCAATATGTTGCTGTATTCAGTTTGCTGGTATCTTATTTAGGATTTTTGCATCTGTGTTCATTAGAGATATTGGTCTGTAGTTTTCTTTTTTTGTGTTATCTTTACCACGTTTTGGTATTAGGGAAATATAGGCCTCATAAAATGAGTTGGGAAGTATTGCCACTTCTTCGATTTTTTGGAAGAGTTTGAAGAGAATAGGTATTAATTTTTTGAATGTTTGGTAAAATTCACTGGTGAAGCCATCTGGTCCTGGACTTTTACTTTTTGGTAGGTTTTTGATGATTGTTTCAAATTGTATATTGCTGATCGGTCTATTTAAATTTTCTAGTTCTTCTTGATTCAGTCTAGGAAGATTGTATTTTTCTAAGTACTAGTCCATTTCTTCTAGGTTATTAAATTTGGTGTTATATGCTTTTTCATAGTATTCTTGCATGATCCTTTGTGTTTATGCGATGTCAGTTGTAATTTTTCCTCTTTCATCCCTGATTTTGTTTATTTGTGTCCTTTCTCTTTTTTCTTTAGTGAGTCTAGCCAGGGGTTTGTCAATTTATTAATCATCTCAAAGAACCAGCTCTTTGTTGAATTTATTTTTTCTATTGTTTTTTTGTTTTCAATTTCACTCATTTCTGCTCTAATTTTGATTATTTCTTTCTTTCTGCTGACTTTAGACTTCATTTATTCTTCCTTTCGTAGTTTTTAAAGATGAAGCGTTAGGTTGTTTATTTGGGCTCGTGGCTATCTCTGTATCCCAGTATGTGGTCAGTCCTTGAAAATGTTCCATGTGCACTAAAGAAGCTGTTTTCAGATGGAAGGCTCTGTAAATGTCAATAATGTCCAGTTGGTCTAATGTGTCATTTAAGGATGTTATTTCCTTATTGATTTTCTGTTTGTATGATCTGTTCATATCCGAAAGTGGGGTATTTACATCCCCTACTATGATAGTGTTTTGGTCTGTTTCTCCCTTTATGTCTGTTAGTAATTGCTTCACATATTTCGGGGCTCCCTGATTGGGAGCATAGATATTAATGTGTTATGTCTTCTTGGTGCATGATTCCTTTTCTCATTATGAAGTGTCTCTCGGCATCTTTCTTTACCTTTTTTATTTTAGATTCTTTATCATTCAATATTAGTACCACTACGCCCGCTTTTCTTTGAATCCACTTGCTTGAAATATCATTTTCCACCCTTTCATGTTGAGTCTTTATTTGTCTTTGGAGCTAAGATGTGTCTCCTGGAGGCAGCACATGGTTGGGTTTTGTTTTTTGATCCATTCTGCAACTCTGTGCCTTTTTATTGGTGAGTTCGGGCCAATTACATTTAGGGTGATTATTGAAATATGAGGTCTACTTATAGCTATTTTTCTTTTGCTTTCTGGTAGCTCGGAGTTTCTATTGCTTCCTCGTCCTGTGTTTCTGTTTTCTTTATTTTGGTTGGCTTTTGTGGTTTTGCCTCTGATTCTTCTTGTTATATACTTCGGTTCTGAATCTTCTGTGTGTGGTTATCATTACGAATATGAAAAGAAAAGATAGTTATATATATATATATATATACACACACACACAGTTATCCATTTTCTTCTGTGCATGCATTATCTCCATTCCCCTTTACGAATTTAGATCTTTTAATCTCCCCCTTTTCAGTCATTGTTATATCAATGTGTCCCTATGCATGCTGAACATTTATTACTATCTTGTTATAACAATTCTCTTCTTATTATTTAAGCTTATAATGCCCTGCTCTGTGCATATCTTATCTCCATTCCCCTTTGCAAATTTGGATCTTTGAATCCTCCCCTTTTCAATCATCATCTCAGTTTGTCCCTATGTATGCTGAACGTTCATTACTATCTTGCTACAGCAATTCTCTTTTTATTATTTAATCTTATAATGCCCTGTTCTTAGTAAGGGTTGTACTCCTCTGCTTCTATTTGCCCGATAGTTATCTTACTCCTAATTTGTATTTTTTTTTTTTTGTCATTTTGTTTTATAGAGCTGACCAGTATTTCCTGTTGTACAGGCCTCATAGTGGAGAATTCCCTCGATTTTTTGTATGTCTGAAAAGATCTTAATTTCTCCTTCATACCTAAAGGAGAGCTTTGCTGGATACATTATTCTAGGCTAGTGGTATCTTTCACTTAATATTTTGAATATTTCATTCCACCTCTTTCAGTCTTTCAATGTATGTGCTAAGAATCCGATGATAATCTAATGGGTTTTCCTTTATAAGTTACCATTTTCTTTCCCCTGGTTGCCCTGAGAATTCTGTCTTTGTTACTGATTTTTGATAATTTTAATACAATGTCTTGGTGAAGGCTTTTTGGGTTGAGATAATTGGGTGTTTTGTTGACTTCTTGAATTCCAAGCTCCAGCTGATTTCTTAGATTTGGGAAATTCTCATCAACTATTTGACTGAAAATGTTTTCTAGTCCCTCCATCTTTTTCTCGCCTTCAATAATGCCCATTATGTTTCCTCTCCTGATAGCATCAACTAGTTCTTGTTTTTTCTTTCATTTTTTTTTTCATTCTTATGTTTTTCTTTTCTTCCTTCTGATTTATTTCTAGATTTCCGTCTTCGATATCACTGATCCATTTGGTCGACTCTATTTCCTAAGCTTACTGTTTCATTTTTCAACTCTTGCACTGTGTTATTTTCAGAAGATCTATTCTGTTCTTTTTGAGGGTTTCAACCTCCTTGCTAAAGAAGTCATTCTGCTCTAGTTGCTTTTTTAGTTCCTGAAATTGTTGTTATGACTCATTTTAGATCTGATTTCTTTCTGAAGTACCATCCTGAATTCTCTGTCATCTGAGTTGCATATTTCTATGTGTGTAAGCTTATTTTCTGGAGATTTTTCTCTTTCTGAGATGCCTTTTCACTTTGATTGTTCATGATGTTTATTGGACTATTTCCCCACCTGGGCATTAATGGAAGTGTATTCTGCTGTTTTTCCAGAAAGATTTATTATATAAAGGTCCTTCTTTAGCCTGCTGCAAAGAAGGCGCTTTTCTCTTGTTTTCCAGTAGGTGGCGTCTAGACCTCTTGTATCCCTGCTTCATATGAGGCTTTAATAATGCCTTTTAATTTTCTTGTAGATATTTAATCACGCTCTCGCTACCCTCAGTCAGTCCCTGTTAGTGTTAGCAACAGTTTTGGTAGTTTTTTCAGATTCCCTTGGGTCTCCACGGTGTTCAGTCTTGGAGAATATGTGGTGAGGGGCCCTCTTGGCTGGGGGTTGGCTGCTGGGGCTCAGCCTTGGTTTTGCAACTGTGGCCAGTAAAAATCAACTGTTGTTTATCTGCCATCCTGCTTCTCTGCTCTCTGACCTGATGACTGGGCCCTGCCGCTGGCTGTGTGGAGCGTACAGCTCTCTCAGGCAGGTCTGTTCAGCAAACTCACCTCACTTTCTCCTCTCCTCCTTCTCCCACAGAGAGCTATGGTGGCTGCGAGAAACAGCTTATTTATTTCTCCCAGTCCACCGCCTGACACCCAGGGTTCTGACCTGTGGTAGCTCTTATGCACAGATCCCATATTCAGATGTGCTGGTGTGCATTTTGAGTGTTTTTTTTGTTGTTGAGTTTTAAATGTTCATCATATTGTTGTTTCAAGGGGAGAGATCTGGGGATGTCTCTCACTCCGCCATGTTTCTCCAAAACCTGACTTGATTTTTGTAGCTTTATAGTAAGCCTTGAAATCGGGTAGTGTCGGTTCTCCAACATTGTTGTTTTTTATTTCATTATTGTGTTGGCTGGGTTTTTTTTTTTCCCCCTTTCATATAAACTTTAGAATTTGTCCAAAATAATAACATGCTGGGATTTTGACTAGGATTGTTTTAGTTGGAAGAACGGATATCTTGACAATATTGAGCCTTGTACAGGTACATGGACTATCCCTCCATTTATTTTGTTCTTTGCTTTTTAAAAATAGTTTTTAAATTTTATGATAACAGTTGGCATATGATATTACTTTAAGTTGTACAATGTAGTGATTAGACATTTAAATAACAAAGTGATAACATCAATAAATCCAGTACCCATCTGACACTGTACATTACAATACTATTGACTATATTCCTTATGCTATACTTTACATCCTCATGACTACCAACTTGTACACCTTAATCTCTTCCCTTTTTTTTACCAACCCACCAGTACCCCTCCCATCTGGCAACCATCATCAAAATGTTCTCTGTATCTATGAGGTTGTTTCTGTTTTGTTTATTCATTTATTTTCTTTAGATTCCACATATAAATGAAATCATATAGCATTTGTCTTTTTTTTTCAAATTTATTCTACTCAGCACAGTACACTCTAGGTGCATCCATGTTATTGCAGATGGCAAGATTTCATTTTTTTTTTTTTGCCTGAGTAACATTCCATTGTGTATATATACTACCAATTCTTTATTCATTCATTCATCCATTGATGGACATTCATGTTGCCTCCACATCTTGACTGTTGTACATAATGCTGTAATGTTGGCGCACATGTCCCTTTGAAGTACTGTTTTGGGTTTCTTTGGATAAATACCCAGAAGAGGGATTACTGGGCCCTTGTTTCTTGTTATAGCCTTTGTTTTAAAGTCTCCTTTGTTTGGTGTAAGTATTGCTACCTCAGCTTTTTTGTGTTTGCTTCCATTTACATGAAACATCTTTTTCTATCCCTTTCAGTCTGTGTGTGTCTTTAGATCTGAAGTGAGTCTCTTCTAGGCAACATATGTAAGGGTCTTGTTTCTATCCATTCAGCTATGCTATCTTTTGATTGGAACATTTAATCTATTTACATTCAAAGTAATTATTAACAGATACATAGTTATTGCCATTTTATTCACATTTTCATCCTTTTGCTTCTTTTTCTTAAGGAAGTATATCCAGCATTTCCTGTACTACTTCTTGGTGGTGATGAATTCCTTTAACTTTTTCTTGTCTGGGAAGTTCTTTAACTGTCCTTTGATTCTAAACAACAGCTTTCTGGGTAAAGTAGTGTTGATTATAGGTCCTTACTTTTCATCACTTTGAATATTTTATGCCAATTTCTTCTAATCATCAAAGTTTCTGTTGACAGTCTTATGGGAGCTCCTTTGTAGGTAACTGCTTTTCTCTTGCTTTTAAGATTCTCTCTTTGTATTTAACCTTCGGCATTTTAATTATGATGTGTTTGAGTTTTGGCCCTTTTGGGTTCATCTTGTTTGGAACTCTCTGCGCTTCCTGGGTTTATATATCTATTTCCTTCACCAAAATATGGACGTTTTCCATCATCATTTTATCAAATAGGTTTACAATTTCTTGCTCTCTTATCCTGGTATTCCTATGATGCAAATGTTGGTATGCTTAATGTTGTCCCAGAGGCCTCTTAAACTACCCTTTCTTTTTTCTTTTTTCTTTTTTTTTTTTTTTTTTTGGATTCTCTTTTCTTTTTGCTGTTTGGGTGTTTTCTGCTCTTATTTTCTAAATCACTCCACTAAAGGCTTATCTGCTTCATCTAATATACTCTTGATTCCTCCTAAGGTTCTGTTCTGTTCTTTTGGGACTAGTTTCTTTATCTTCTCATTTTGGCTTCCTCTCTGTGTTTGTTTCTGTGTTTTAGGTAGAGCTGCTAAGTCTTTCTTGGTAGAGTGTTCTTATGTAACAGGTGTCCTGTGGGGCCCAGTGGCACAGTCTTCCTGGTCACCTGAGCCAGATGCTCCATATGTGTCTTTTGTATGGGTTGTGTGTGCCCTCCTGTTGCAGCTGAGCCTTGGTTGCTGTTTGTCAGTGGGAGAAATTGACCCTCAGGCTAATTGTGAAGACTAGCTGGTGACTACAGTGAAGGAGCTGTTGAGCAGAGACTATATCTATGGAACAGATTTGCTTTAGTGGGGCTCTGGTGCCTTCCCAGTCTGCCCTTTAGTTGTGTCATCCTTGCATGTGGCCTCAGGTGGTGCTATGACTGAGATCGAAGATAGCCACTGGGTATGCAGGTCCATGCCTTTTGGGAGGAGCCCCACCACAGGCTAGTTCAACCACAGCCTGTACCCTGCCCAAGGCCACCTGGCATGAACCACTAAGCAATCTGCACATAGCTGCCACTCACACTGGGCTTGGATGTGTCTACAGTGGCCAAGCCATGAACTGAGACCAAATGACACGAGTGCCAGGCTTGAGGATGCTCAGCAAGAAGTATGGGGCATGCAAAGGCCTGATGCTGCTTGTTTTGAGTCTGTGAACCTTTGAGAGATTTTAGAAAAGTCTGAAGCATAATCCATTTATATGAAAAGTCACTGGAAGAGGCTTGGGTGGGCCAACAAGTTGGATGTGGCAGATTCTCAGAAAATCACCATGGCGGGATGACCAGTGTTAGCCAGATTGATGGAGACTCAGATATGGTGTTGCTGCATCTGCATGCTGGGTGGGGTGAGGGTTCAAAAGAGGAACCCTCTTCAAAAGGGGGTTCAAAAGTAGATTCTACAAGCACTTCCTTAAATGTTTGGTGAAAAAGCTGTCCCTCCAGTCCTTGTCCAGAAGCAAGACAATTGAGTTCCTTCCCATATGTTCCTGATACCTTTTGAACTGCTGTCCCAGCACTGGAGCTCTGAGGAAGTTCATCAGCAGGTAAGTCCATGCACTGGCCCTTTATGAGGAATGCCTGGGACTCTTGCAACCCTTTATCTCATTCAGCCACAATCTCCACTGATTTTCAGATCCAAATTTTTTGGGTATCTTCTTGACACTGGAGCCCTGGGCTTGAGTCTGGTGTGGGGCTAGGACCCCTCACTCCTCTGAGAGGAATCCCCACAACCAAGATATATCTTTTGATTTTGAACTGCCACATGCAGGTGCTGGGACCAGCTTTTTCTGTCTCTGTCCCACCTACCAGTCTCAAGATGGCTTCTGTATGTCCTTAGTTGTAGAACTTCTGTTCAGTTAGACTTCAGGTGACTTTCAGTGATAGTTGTTCTGTAGTTGTAATTTTGATATGGCCATGAGAGGTTGCAAGCACAGTATTTACCTACTCCACCATCTTGACTGGAATGCCTTCTAGTGCTTTTATTTATCAAAATTGATAGTTTTTCTCATTTAGATCATGTACATATTTTATTAAATTTATAACTAAGCGCTTTATATTTGGGGTGCTAATAAGAATAACATTGATTTTATTTCAAAATTTTCTTATTGTGTGTGCCCTCCTAATATAAAAGTGAATGACTTTTGTGTTAACTTTGTATCCTGTAATGTTATCATGATTGTTTATCAGTTCCAGAAAATTTTTATCAATTTGGGGGGAATTTTCTTTATAGACAATTATGACATTTGTGAACAAAAAGAAGTTTATTTCTTCCTTCTTGATCTGTATAACTTTTTTTTCCTTATCATGTCTCATTTCATTAGCTAGAATTTTCAGTATAATGTTGTAAAAGAGTGGTGAGATGGGACATCTTTGCCTTGTTACTGATCTTATTAGGAAAACTCCCAAGTTTCTCAACATTAAGTATGATGTTAGCTGTAGGTTTTTTATAGCTATCAGGTTTAGAAAGCCCCCATCTTTTTCTGGTTTCCTGAGTTCTTACCACAAATAAGTATTGGATTGTATCAAATGTTTTTCTGCATCTATTGCTATAATCTGTCAATTTTCCTTTTTAAAGCTTGCATTGTAATGGATTACACTAATTGATTTTTGAATGTTGAACCAGCCTTGCACACCTAGGATGTCTCATTTGGTCACGGTGTATAATTCTTTTTATATATTGTTTGCTTCAATTTGCAAATATTTTGTTGAGGATTTTTGCATCTATATTCATGAAGTATATTGGTCTATAATTTTCTTGCAATGTCTTTGTCTGGTTTTGGCATTAAGGTAATAATGGCATCATAGAATTACTTAGGGAGAATTCCCTCTGTTTCTATCATCAGTGATTTTTAGAGAATTGGCACAATTTCTTCCTTAAATGTTTGGTACAAACCACCAGAACATCCTTGAGGTTGGTGCTTTTTGTTTTGGGACCATTATTTATTCATTTAGTGTTTTTTAATACATATAGACCTATTCAGCCAGTCTATTTCTTCTTGTGTGAGTTTTGGAATCCTGTGTCTTTCAAGAAAATTATCAATTTCATCTAGCTTTTCAAATTTGTGGGTATAGTGTTGTTCATATTATTCCTTTATTTCCTTTAATGTCCATGGGATCTATAGTGGCATCCCTTCTTTGATTTATAATATCAGCAATTTGTGTACAGTCTTTTTTCTTAGATAGCTCTGCTACAGGTTTATTGGTTCTGTTGATATTTTCAATCAACTTTTGATTTCATTGATTGTCTCTATTGGTTTTGTTTTCAATTGTATTGATTTCTACTCAAATTATTCTTTATTCTACTTAATTTGAATTTAATTTGTTCTTCCGTTATTAGTTTCCTAATGTGTAAGCTTAGATTCTTGATTTTTAGGTCTTTCTTCTTTACTAATATGATGCATTCAGTGCTATAAATTTTCCTCTAAGCAATGCTTTTGCTGCATCTCACAAATTTTAATTTATATTTTCACTTTAATTTTGTCAAATATTTTTAAATCACTCTTGAGATTTCCTCTTTAACTCCTATGTTACTTAGAAATGTGTTGTACTGATCATTTACTTTGGCATTTTCAGTAACCTTTCTGTTATTATTTTTAGATTAATTACATTGTTGTCTGATAACTAATATTACAACTATCATTCTTTGACTCATCTTTTATGCATGAACCTTTCAAAGTGTTTCAATGCAGCATATATACAACTATTCAACTATATATACATCTATATACAACTATGCAACAATAGTTATATACAACTATGCAACAATAGTTATATACAACTATGCAACAATACAGATATATAATCTATGCAACTACATATACAACTATATACAACTAACTTCAACCATATGTACAGCTATATACAACTAGTCATATATATATACTGCTATATAAACCTATTAAACTAAATGTAAAGCAGCTATATACTCAATGACATATACAGCTACATACAACTATTCCATATATATACAACTATATACAACTATGCAATACATATACAGCTATAGACAAGTATTCAACCATATATATAGCTATACAGTTCAACTAAACATATAGCAGCTATACAGAACTGATCAACTGTACATACAACTATTCAATAATATATACAACTATTCAACTAAATATATAGAAGCTATATACAACTATTCAAATATATATTATCAATGCAATAATGTCTAAGCTTATAGAAACATTTATGAGAATTTATTACAGTTTATTAGAGAATCAAGATATCAATGGATTCAGAAAAATATCTGGAGAATGGCAGTTTTTCAATTCTTTTCATGCATTTAGAATCAAAGAAGAGAGCATAAAAAGCATTACATTAAAGCCATTGGTAGTAGTTTAAAAAGGAGGAAGAAAGCAAAGTGGGGAAATGTCTAGGATTGGATAAAAAGTAAAATGAGAGATACATACTTCTAGTACATCGGTGGGTACAGGATAGTTCACATTTCATACTTATAGTAAATAGATACGGCATATGAGCAACAAGATGATAGTGAGGAGTTTTCGTGAATCTGTTCCTATGAGAGTCGCTATACCTATGAGGGTTCTGGAAAAGATCATTACTATGGCATTACAAAGGTATGTTAACATAGATACACAAGAACAATGGACAGGGCTCACTTAAGTCAAAGATTAAAGTGTTACTAAGGAAGCTATAGGCCTGGAGCATGACTACCCACCATACTTGCCCAGTTAGGGATTTATGATCAGATCATCCTATGTGGTTACTTATAGTCACTGAGTCTGTCAGGCCTGCCAAGTAGCTTTTTTTTTTTTTTTTTCAATTAAAGTTCCCCTTTTTGGTCATAAATAAATCCAAAGGATGCACTGATGACCAGACTTTGGTTCAATAATGTAGTCCCACATCACTGGGAAAGCTCATTACTAGGAAGTTTCAGTATCAACATTGTCTTGTTGAAATGGTGGACCATGGGGGATGGGACAATACCATAACTGTGGGATGTGACTTGAGGCCAAATTTTCTCAGAAAGGAAAGTCAGGTAAATGGGATGCAGGTGTTATGGGCCTTTATTGTGAAAAAATACACTGGATCATTTCTAATCTATAAGCTTTCATGATCCAACTTTTACGGTCTGTCTCACATTTTTTTTTTTTATTTTTATTTTTTTTTTTTTTTTTTTTTTTTTTTTGGTATTTTACATCTAGCACATTTACACATAATTTGAAGGCATAACCATTCACTTCTTTGGCTTTTACAATCTGACAATGAGATGCATTCCCATTGCTTGTTATTTTTTCCATTTCTTTTTGGAAACTCTTGAGTGTCATTCATTATTAATCCAATTCTTGCTAGTACAATTGGGAACTGTAATTTTAAGGTTTAATCAGGGCTAATGATATAAGAACACAACAGGGTAAGTTACAGTTATCATCTAAAAATTCCAGAGGCCATGGGGACAGTAACCTATAAATAAATTTTCTGTGCCTCAGTAGCCATTATAGATGTGCTGTTGCCATTAAATAGTTACAGCCTGAGAGTAATTAGTATATGTTATGGACCCAAATGTTGAGTTCCCCATATCAAGTTTAAGGGGATATAGGTAATTCCAGAAATGGAATTTGAGTCTAATAAGGGAGGATATTAGAAAGACAGATATTATTTCAAAAGAGAAGCAATAAAGAGAATTAAAGCTTATTTTATACATCTTCAGCAATTATTAACAGTTGGGCAACATAAGAATGAGATTTGAAAAAAGTCCAGAGAACAAGTATATCATCATCATCATCATCATCATCATCATCAAATAAGTAAACATAATCAAATGTTTTCTGAGTTCATATTATTCTGTAAGTACACAGGCCCTGTTGACATCTTGTGATAGCTGTCTACCTCTGATGTTGGTGGCTTCTCATCCTTGAGGAGTCTTTGATATCTGTTATAGGTGGAAGCAAGTGGCAGAGACAAGGGTAGATGTCCATTTGCAGTTACATACCTTTCGAAGATAAGAAATGTGAATCCAGAGAGAGTTCTAGTCAAGATAGTAGAGTTGGTAAACATTGGCTTGGTATTCACATGACCACATTAAAATTATAACTAAATTATAGAATATTCAACCTGAATAACCATCTGAAGACTGGCTGAAAAGAAGTCCTATAACTAAAGTTTTAAAGAAGCCATGTCAAAACTAGTCAGAGGGGTGGAGATGCAAAACGGGCAGGCCCACCACATGCATGTAGAAATTGAAAATTGGGAAGGATATCTCAGCTGCAGAAGTTCCCCCACCCTGAGAAGTGAGGGCTCCCACACCTACACTGGGTTTTCCAGCCCAGAGCACCGTGCTGGGAAGAAGAGCCCCCACAACATCTAGCTCTGGAAAACAGCAGGA
>NW_006442105.1:147912-192567 GCF_000325575.1 Pteropus alecto
GGCTGCTGGAAACCTTGGCATCCTCTTAATGGGCCTGCATACAGACTCACTTGCAGGCACTCGCCCTGGGCTCTGGCTGAGAAACAGCAGCTTGGAAGTCACCAGGAACATATAGGGAGAAACTGAGTGGTGTGGCTTCAGGGCTAGGGCTGGAGGGAGAGCTGCCATTGTCCCTATGTTGAGCCTTCCTCCTACACAGCCAGTGGGTGAGTGCCATCTATTGGTGTTGAGCCCTCTCACAAAATGACCAAATCGGAATCTGCATTAGTCTGGTAAACAATAATTCAAAAACTCAATAATTACTTTGAATGTAAAAGAAATGCTCCAATCAAAAGATATAGGCTAGCTGAATGGATAAGGAAACAAGACTCATGCATATGCTGCCTATAAGAAACCCACATCAGATCAAATTTCACACATAGACTGAAAGTAAAAGGATGGGAAAAAATTTTCATGCAAATGGAAACAAATAAACAAAAAAAACTAGGGTAGCAATACTTATATCAGACAAAATAGACTTTAAAACAAAGGCTGTAAGAAGAGACAAAGGATATTACATAATAATAGAGGGATCAATCCAACAAGAGGACATAACTCTAGTAAACATTTATGTGCCCAACAGAGGAGCACCTAAGTATATAAATAAAGCAAATATTGACCAACATAAAAGAAGAGATCGACAATAATACAGTCATAGTAGGCGACTTTAACACCCCATTGATACTAGTGGACAGATCTTCCAGATGAAAATCAGAAAGGAAACGGTGGCCTTAAATGACACACTAGACCAGATAAATTTAACTGATATTTGTAGAGCATTTCACTCCAGAGCAGCAGAATATACATTTTTTTTCAAATGCACATGGCTCATTTTCCAGGACAGACCACGTGTTAGGCCACAAAACAAGTCTCAGTAAATTCAAAAATATTGAAATTATATCAAACATCTTCTCTGGCCACAATATATGAAATTAGAAATCAATTACAAAAAAACCCCTGAAAAACACACAAATGCATGGGAGCTAAATAACATGCTACTAAACAATAAATGGGTTAACAATGAGATCAAGGAAGAAATCAAAAGATACCTTGAGACAAATGAAATGAAAACACAATGACCCAAAATCTTTGGGGCACAGCAGAAGCAGTCCTAAAAGGGAAATTCATAGAAATATAAGCCTACCTCAAGGAACAAGAAAAATCTCGAACAATCTAAATCTAATTTAATTCCTTACAATTAAAGGAACTAGAAAAATAACATCAAGCAAAGTCTGAAGTGAGTAGAAGGAAGGAAATAATAAATATCAAAGAGGAAATAAATAAAATACAGGCTAAAAAAAACCCCTCAAACGATCAATGTCACCAAGAGCTGGTTCTTTGAAATGCTAAACAAAATTGATAAACCTTTCACCAGACTCATCAAGATAAAAGAGAGACAGGACTTGATGCAGGACAGGGCAAATTTCCCCGAGTTGGTTGGGGAGAGATCGAGCCCTGCACTGAGAGAAGAGGGTCCTTTGGTTGAGAGTATAGAAAGAATTCAGCATGCACACCAAATTCAGAGTCAAAAGGAAAGTTCATAAGAAAAGGGGCAACACGTCACAGAGTGGTCTCCTCTCAGAGGCAGAGAGTGAGAGGGACAGTGAGAGGGAGTACAGAATACCGAGACAGTGAAAGGGACAGTGAGAGGGTTATGGAAAGGCAGTGAGAGGGACAGTGAGAGGGGCAGTAAGAGGGACAGAGTAAACAATATTGAAAGATAGTGAGAGGGCCAGTGAGAGGGACCCTGAGTGTTCAGGGGATTCCATTTATATGTCATTCTTTAGTTCTCATTTCCTTTGATGTGGACATACAGTGAGGAAGGAGAAAGTATGTAGCGTGAAAAGGTAAGAATAAGTAGAGTGAAAGGCCTGCTGGCAGTTTCCTGCCTTTAATCCATAGGTTCCCCATGGTTTTAGCGATAGGGAATGACTCAATTGGTTCCTGTTTTCCCTTCAAAGGAATGGTGAATGGGCTGTTAGCAAACCCAGTAGAAATCTTCCTTTGTTCCTGGTCTGGCTGCAGGGCTGATCAGTATATTGCTGTATATTCATCAGTCTCTGAATGTGGCTTGATTAACATTTTAATTCTCTTGCCTCCTCCCGACATTAGACCCAAATAAATAAAATTAGAAATGAAAGCAAAGTGACAACTGACACCACAGAAATACAAAGGATTATATGGAAATGATATGAATAATTATATGCCAACAAATTAGACAACCTAGAAGAAATCAACAAATTTTTAGAAATATACAATCTTCCAACATTGAGTCAAGAAGAAACAGAAAACTTGAAAAGAACGATTATTACTTACAAAATCAAATCAGTAATCAAAAAACTTCTAACAAAAAAAGTCCTGGGCCTGATGGTTTCACAGGTGTATTTTACCAAATATTCAAAGACAAATTAACATCTATCATTCTCAAACTATTTCCAAAACTTCAAGAGGAGGGAATGCTACCAAGCTAATTTATAAGCCACCATTAGCTTGATTCCAAAATCATGCAAAGAAGTTATTTTTTAAAAAAGTTATAGGTCAATCTCCCTGATGAATATAGATCCAAAAATCCTCAACGAAATATTACCAAATTCAGCAATACATTAAAAAGATCACACCCCAAGTTTGAGTTAGATTTATTCCAAGGATGCAAAGTTGTTCAATGTTTGCCATTTTCTAGAGGTTTTTTTAATTAAAACTTGGTAATGGTTTTAAACATCTTTTTTCAATACTGTCAGCTTGGAAATACCTTTAATTTCAAAGGTGACAGCTGATATTTCCCAAAAGGGGTGGATCATAGGTTGAAGATTACCAAAGGGAGAGCTTTTGGTCACAGAAGATTGAAAGCATCTGTTAATTTTGACAATTGAGTCTATTTTTTTTTTTTATTGGTTTGCTCTACTGATCCTGAAGATTAGGGGTGATAAACACAATAGAAATGTTGCAGTATGGACCAAATTTCAGATATAGATTTAGTTGTCTGGTAAAATGAGTCCCTTTTCACTGTATAGCTAATAGGAAATTCCCCATATAGAAATAATTTTTTTCAATAAAATTTTCCTACAGTTTGCACTATTGTTCTCCTGCAATGAAATGCCTCAACTCAGTGTGAGAACATACAAATTAATACTAATACATATTTAAGTCCTTGAGATGGTGGTGTGGCAGCCTGACCCTGCCGAATCATTTCCTGCTCGAATAAGTTAGTTCCTGACTTCACGATCCCCTACTCCAGCACTCTCGGGCTGACACAGCAGTCTGAAAACCTGCTTAAATGATTAAGCCAGTTTCCATATAGTTTGGCAGCTAATCAATGTTCTCCTTGTGTTCTTCTTCCTTATATGTAATATCTATAGCTGTGTAGGAATGCGGACGTACAAGATGGTATAAAACTGTTACAATCAGGACTCAGCCTTTGGATAAGAATCTTCTGAGCTGCTGCCGGCACCAATAAATGCTGCTTCCTGCTTATAGCCTTGGTGTCCCATCTCTCCATTTGAGAATCCCGCAACATTTCTGAGGGCTTGTCCGGGATGCAGAGATGGTGGTTTTTCGCCTCCCTTGTGTTCAGGGTCTGGCCCCTGGGACACAGAGAAGCAAACTTCGCCTGGCATGCCAGCAAACCTATTGTCTATAGGGAAGGACTATTCTTCCAGTGGACCAGGGCGGCGGCTCCGAGAGCACAATGGAACCCAGAGAGGCACAGGAACCAGCCAAGGAGCACCTTCTGACTGAGTGGTAAGGACCTGGGAACATCCCGTCTGTTAGAGGACAGAAGGGGAGACTGATCAACTCCAGAGGTCACCTGATTACTCTACATTTGTTAGAGGAAACCATAGGGCAGAGGGTCCATAGGGTGGAGGGTAGAGTGTGTTTAGTGTGTGTTTGCGTGTGACTGAGACGTGGCCTTGCTATGAAGCAAGAGTTGAGCCCCTATCTGTGGGTCCATGGCGAACCTCACACAGCTTAGGTTGGTGTCACTGGATCTCTGTGAGGAGTCTCCTCCAGTGATCCAAGTCAGGGGTTTATACTGACCTACCAATTGCTAAGAGGCACCTGAAAAATCCCTGCGATGGGAGTGGCCAGAGACGAGTAAAGCGAATTTCTGAGTGCATGAGCCATGGGGTGGAAGGATGGGTGGACAAGAGAGTAAACAGACACCTTTAGGTTGTATGCTTAAGAATTTCAAAAAGAGATTATGGAGTTAAACTCACCCCACATAAACTCCATACCTTTTATGAGAATGACTGGCTCTCTTTTGGCATTGGGTGACCAGCAGAGGGGTCTCTCTTTAGGGAAGTCATTACCATCAACCTGGCCACCCAGACCAATTCCCTTATATCAATTCTTAGGAAGCAGTAGTTCACACCTGATCCCCTTGGTTGAGGATCCTCCTAGCCCAGGCCTTGGCACCCTCCCAAGGTCAGTTGAAGGAAAAGAAGCCTGTGTTGCCGGCAGACCCAGTGGAAGTCCCACTGCCTTACACACCCATTTATTCGCCCCTTCTGAAGGCCTCTGAACAGCCAGATGCTCCTTTAAAGCAGTCCACCTTGGCCCCTTCGACTTCTCTTGGAACCCTATCCATGCCAGTTTCCACTGACTCACCACTACCTCCTGTCTTGACTCCCTGTGGCCCTGCTGGAGCCCAGCCTAAGGTGTCTCCAGGCAGGTGGGAAGCGCTTCAGTTGCCCTTGCTGGAAACCTGAGCCCGCATCTATTATGATCAGGACAGTCAGATTCAGGGAGGCTGGTGTACCTTCATCTATCAACCCTTTACCACTACTGACCTCCTGAACTGAAAGAATCATACCCCCTCCTTCACTGAGAAACCTCAGACCATGATTGACTTCCTCCAATCAATTGGTATCCACAAACCCACTTGGGCCAATTGCCAACTCCTGACCTTCTTCGACACTGAAGAGCACCAGCGTGTCACCCAGGCTGCCTTGAAATGGCTAGAGGAACATGCCCCAGAAGGAACCTTGAACATGCAAATCTACACCCAGAATCAGTTTCCTGAAGAAGACCCCCAGTGAGACCCCAATGATGACAGGGGACTTCAGATGTTAGCATGACACCTGGAGGCTCTCCTAGGTGGTCTGAAGGAAGGCGGGAAGAAGGCCATGAGCAAGACTTCAGAGGTCCTCCAAGGACCAGCAGAGAGTCCAAGCCAGTTCTATGAGAGGTTTTGTGAGGCATTCTGTCTCTACACCCCCTTTGACCCAGAAGCAGCCAAAAACCAGAGGATGGTGAATGCAGCTTTTGTCAGGCAGGCCCAAGGAGACATTCAGTGTAAACTGCAAAAACTGGAAGGCTTCACTGTTATGAACATCAGCCAACTCTTTGAAGTCGTGACCAAGTCTTCGTAATTGTGACTAAAACGTCCACCAAGAGGCTGAAGAAAAGATGAAGAAGAAAGTCAATCTGCTTGCCGTTGCTCTGGTAGAGCAGTCCAGGTCCCCTAGAAGTACCCCACGAGTTCGGGGACAAACCAGGGGGAAGATCAACCAGGAAGATCCCCTGTCCTGAAAATGAGACTGGGAAGAAACCAATATGCAAACTTCTGCCAGCAGGGCCACTGGAAAAACAAGTGTCTCTAACGACCAAGTGGGCCATCAGTGGCTCCCTGCCCCTTTAAGCATGGCCAAGTCGTACAAGGGCGCTATCAGCCGACTCGCCCATCATCAAGTTCTCCTAGTGACGACTTTGTTGGCCTTGCTACCCTGGAAGAGTTCAAAGATGACTAGGCCAGACCGGGCTCCATTCTGCTAAGCCCCCAGGAACCTATGGTCCAAACGATAGTTGGGGGCCGACTTATTGACTTTATGGTTGACACCGGAGCTGAACACTCAGTTATAACTCAGCCTGTGGGGCCCCTTTCTCAAAAACAAGCTACTATATGGGAGCAACTGGGGGACAAGTACACTGCCCCTTCCTGCAGCCCCGCTGGTGCAACCTAGGAGGAAGAGAAGTCATCCATGAATTTCTATATCTGCCCAACTGCCCCGTAGCACTGATGGGACGAGACCTTTTAGGAAAACTACAGGCTCAAATTACCTTTGACTCATGTGGCCAAGCAGCCCTAACCTTGGGGGAACCAGAAGGATTATGTCACTCACAGTCCCCAAGGAGAAGGGTGGTGCCTCTATAGTCTCATAGGAGGGTCCCAACAGGAATCTGAGTTTCCCTTCAAAGTGCCTGAAGTGTGGGCAGAAGACAACCCTCCGGAACTGGCCGACACATTCCTCCAATGTTGGTGGAGTTAAAACCAGGAGCTGAGCCAGCCCGCCAAAAACAGTATTTCATCCCCCATAAGACACAAGTGGGGATGCAAAAACATTACAGAGACCTCTGAAGTATAAAATTCTCCATCCCTGCCAAAAAATCCTAGAATTCGCTATTCCTGCCAGTTCAGAAGACAGGGACCAATCCAAGATTTACGAGCAGTCAACCAGGCAACTGTCATCCTGCACCATGTCATCCCTAACCCATATACCCCTCGGCCTCATGATCACTGAGGCAACCTATTTCACCTGTCTGGACCTCAAAGATGCCTTCTTCTGCATTCGCTCAGCTCCTCAGGGTCAGCCAATCTTTGCCTCCCTACGAGAAAGCCCTGAAGGCAGAGACAAGGGCCAGTTGACATGGACACGACTACCTCCGGGGTTCAAAAACTTCCCAAGCATCTTTGCAACAGCTCTAGCCTCAGATTAAAGGCTTTCCCGGCAGGCCAAGAAAGCTGCATGTTACTCCATTATGTAGATGACCTCCTCTTAGCAGGAAAGACCTATGAAGAATGTATGAAAGGAATGCATCTATTCCTCAATCTCCTCTGGGAAGTGGGTTTCAAACATTCTAAAAGGAATGCTCAAATCTGCCAAGAAAGAGTCAAATACCTCGGCTTCCACTTGTCGAAAGGACAGCGCCAACTCTGCCCAGAAAGGAAATAAACGGTCATCTCAATTCCCGTCCCTATCACCTGGCAACGAGTCTGCGAATTCCTCGATGCAGCTGGCTTCTGCAGAATCTGGATACCTAATTTCTCCATTCTGGCCAAACCCCTCTATGAAGCCACAAAGCGGGTAAGTAGGGGGAGAACGGGAGCCCCTACTCTGGGAATCTACACAACAGAAGGCCTTTGAAGAAATCAAATGGGCACTCACTAACGGCCCCCGAACTAGGATGCCTAGACTTAACAAATCTTTCTTTCTGTACGTACACGAGCGAATGGGTGTCGCAGTAGGGGTCTTAACCCAGCTGCTAGGATCTTGGCACCGTCCCATGGCTTATCTCTCCAAACAGCTTGACTCTGTTGCCCAGGGCAGGCCACCCTGCTTGCAAGCACTCGCAGCCACGGCCATCCTTGTGTCAAAGGCCGACAAACTGATTATGGAGAAAGAACAGACAGTTCGAGTACCTCATTCTGTAATAACATTACTAGAGTACAAGAAACAATATTGGCTAACCAATGCCCAGATGGTCAGATACTAAGGAATGCTGTGCAAGAATCCACGCATCTGTGTAGAAGTAGTACAGACCTTGAACCCAGCCACCTTGCTACTCATTGGGCTTGACAAGCCAGAGCAAGATTGCATTAAAGTCATGGATGAGGTGTTTTCCAGTCACCCTGACTTGACAGACCAGCCCCTCAAGGACCCTGATGTAGAATATTACACTGATGTTAGCAGCTTTGTGAAGGGAGGAGAACACCTTGCAGGATAGGCTGTGGTGAACCTTCATTCCACCATTGAGGCAAAACCTCTGCCTAGGGGAACCTCAGCACAGAAGGCAGAGCTCATCGCCTTGACCTGCGCCCTTCAGCTAGCGGCAGGAGTGTGTGCTAACATATACACTGACTCTAAGTATGTCTTCACCACCCTTCATGTACATGGAGCCCTATACAAAAAAAAAAGGGTCTAATCAATTCTGGGAGAATATGGACATAAAATATGGAAAGGAAATTCTAGAACTCTTAGATGCTGTGTGGGCCCCCAAGAAAGTAGCAGTCATGCACTGCAGAAGACATCAAAAAGGGAACGCCATAATGGCCCAAGGTAACCGCAAGGCAGCCCATGTTGCCAAACTGGCAGCAGCAGAGGAGATGGCCAGCCCTACGGCTGTAACTGCTTCCCTGTTTCCCAGCCCTTTAGCCGAATGAGACCCCAAGTACTATCCTCAAGAAGAAGCCTGGTTTAAGACTGCAGAGGGGAGCCTCTCCTCCCCAGTGGATGGTGAAAGTTCAGAGATGGGCAAATTGCAGTCCCTGAGACCCTGGCCCTAGCTTTTTCAAGTAGTTTCACCAGAGGACTCACCTTGGTCACATTGCCCTAGAAACCACTTTGGGCCAGTACTTCTACGTCCCCCAGCTCTCTAGCATCTCCAGAGTGGTGTGTGAACAGTGCAAAGTCTGTGCCTACAACAACCCCAGGCAAAGCGCTGTGTGCCCCATCGGAGGTCCAAAGTGTTGGTGGCATCCCCTCTGAGGAACTCGAAGTAGACGTCACTGAAATGCCTTGATCACGGGGCCTCAAGTATTTCTTGGTCTTTGTATGAACCTATTCCAGTTGGGTAGAGGCTTACCCTACCCGAACTAAGAAGGCCCGAGAAGTAGCCAGACTGCTCCTCTGAGAAATTGTTCCATGATTTGGCCTACCAATTACCTTTGGCTCAGATAATGGGCCAGCCTTTATAGCAGAAATAGTGTGGCTACTGGCCAAAAATTTAAACATTAAATGGAAATTACATACCACCATTCGGGACAGGTGGAACGCATAAACAGGACCCTTAAGACTCAGTTGGGAAAACTATGCCAAGGGACACATCTACATTGGGATGAAGTCCCCCCGCCCCATGGCACTATTAAGAATCAGGTCAGCCTCAAACAAGAAGACTGGGTTCTCCCCCTACGAGATCCTGTATGGGTGGCCACCACCACTCATCAAAGGACTACGAGGAGACCTCAAGGAAATAGATGAATTGACTCTTGAGACAACAGCTTTAGGCCTTAGGGACCACTTTCCAGACTCTCAACCAATGGGTTAGGGAAAGGCTCCCTGACAGTTTAATCACTGAAGTTCATTCCTTTAAGTCCAGGAGACTCTGTCTGGGTAAAAGAGTGGAACATTCGGCCCCTAAAAATCCTGTGGAGAGGCACTTTTACTGTCATTTTGTCTACCCCCATTGCAGTTAAAGTTGCTGAAATAACACCCTAGATACATCACAGCAGACTTAAACCTGCAGCTGCAGAGTGAGAATGTGTTCCAGACTCTTCTGAGCTCTTCAAGGCAACCCTCCAGAAGAATACACCAACTGCGCCAACAGGGTAAGACAACGGCCCTGCTTTGGTCACAGCAGAATCTGACCAATCTACACGTGACAGAAGCCTGAGGACAACGTCTCATCAGAATGGGACCCTAGTAACCTCTTTGGAGGCTAGTTCTCCACTTTCGGGGCTTACTTGGGGTAGTACTACTCCTCAGGACCTGCCTCCTCCTCCTGTGCCTATTGCCTCTTGTTGTCCAGTGAACTGCCTCCCTCATATAGGCCATAGTAGAAAGAAAAACTGCAGCAAAAGTCCTCCTGCAAGGGAAGTACCAGCCTCTGAACCAAGAATTAGAAGGATGATACTCTGACCTAGTCCTGGGTCCGAGCATCATAGGGGGAATGTTGCAGCCTGACTCTGCCGGACCATTTCCTGCTTGAACAAGTTAATTCTTGACTGTAACACCCCCACTCCCCAAGACTCTATGGCTGATGGGGCAGTCAGAAAACCTGCTTAAATTATTAAGCCTGTTTCCTTACAGTTTGGCAGCCAATTGAATTCTCCTTATGTTCTCCTTCCTTCTATAAAATATCTACTGCTGTATAGGAATGCAAAAGTAAAAGATTATATAAAACTGCCCACCATGTTACAATCGGGGCTCAGCCTTTGGATAAAAGTCCACTGAGCTGATGCCAGTATCAATAAATGCTGCTTCCTGCCTTGGTGTCCCGTCTCTCTGTTCGAGAATCCCGCAACAGCTGCATTTTGATACAATTCATTTGCCATTATCTCAAAGGTTCAGGAGTAAGGGAATTTTTTCCTAGGACACATTCACCAGTTTTCTGGGCAATATTTAAGGCAAACAGTATAATGGTTAAAAACTCTGTGAGCCATTGTGGGGGAAGGCTTCAACCTATCCATAATATATACATATATCAACAAGAACACATTGATAACCCTTACCAAATGGCAATGGAATAACGACCAGTTGATAACTTAGAAAAACTAGACAGAGAAGCTTTGCTGAGCTTCAGAAAAAGAAAAACAAGATTGGAAATCCAACAGTTGCTGGTTTGGTAAGAGAAAGCTCTGGTTCAGACAAAATAACATAGTCCTACCAAAAAGCCTGTTTGCACCTCCCCTGGACATTTTAAATTGCCTAATGAACCGTTTGAGGTTTGGCAAATAGATTTTATAAAATTTTCCCATCTCATGGATATAAATATGTTTTAGTCATGGTATGCAAAGAAAATAGAGGTTTATTTAAGGAAATGGCACCAAGCCCGGAGACACAAGTGAGCTAGTACTCAAATACCTGGCTCCTTCATGGCCTCTAGGGAACAGGTTATATAGAAGAATTCCTTTACAAAGGCTAGTAATGCAGCTTTAGTCATGGTAGTAACTCATTTTTAGCTATGGTAGTTATGGGAGTTGGGATCGTGAGCTCTGCTGATTGGTCAGGGCTAGGGTAGGAAAAAAACGATCACTGCATCAGTTCCTGATGTCAGTCCTGGCATTGTTCTGTCTGGTTTCAAAGGGATATCCATAAGGTCATTCTACCGTTATAGGTGTGGAGCTGCAACATGTTACTTTTAGTTTGACTAAAACTCATTTCTGTGGTCAACAGACCTAGGCTTTGTTCCTAAGATTGTTTGATGCTGACCTAAGGGCTTAATGATTAAGGGAGTAGTCATACAGTATACAGAAGGATAAGGAAAGAAAAGAAGCAAGTGAGCCCAAAGCCAGTTTGAATCAAAGAGAAAGAGAAGAGAAAAAGTCATTTTAAAAAAGTGAAGATTTGTACGGTTACAATGTTCTCTTTCAGCAATTCTCATTCAGTGTTGAGCCTGGCCTTCACCAACTGATATGAATTGGCTGATATAAATCAGAAAAACCCAGGCTGATAGTTCTGAATCATAATATCAAATTCCTCAGCAAACTTGTGAGGATCCTCAGTTACTTTAGGGAATTCCTTTATAAAGGCTCATAACTCAGCTTTAGTCCTGGGGACTAAACTGAAACTTGGAGTCTGTCAGGATCCCCAGAGGGTTTAATCTGAAATGTAAAAAGATTGATAAGTTCAGAGAAAGAAAAAGTAGGAACCAGCGGTGGAACAGAAGGTGAGGAAGGTGGTAATGAAAGGCAAGTTGACAACACAGGTGGAGCTTCAAAAAGTAAAAAGCAGAAGTTTACCCTAAGCTTCTAAATCAGAGTGGAATCCATGAGCCCAGGTGGCTCTATGTAAAGGTGCCAGTATCTGGTTGCTCACCTGCCAAGAAGTTGTTGATTGTTCCCTGGAATCCTAGACAAACCCCCAAAACATCTACTGGAAATAATATCAATTCAGTGTTTCATCACCAAAAGGATTTATTTGAGAAAAAGAAAAGAATGCAACCCAGAGCATGCAGACATGGCAAGCCATGTGCACACTCTGGCTCACATGCCAAGAAGGAGGGGTATTTATATAAGGAAAAAAGGAAGTCAACAGAAGGGTAAGATAAAATCATAAACCTTTAATATAAACAAAGTGTTCTTCCTGTAGGGTTCTCTCATATTGTTCTCATGATTATGCAGAGCGTGAGAACTTCCATAAGCCCTATGTTCTCCCATAGACCTTCCCAAATAATTATATTTGCTTAAACTTCCAGTTCATCTTTATTAAAGTTAAATAAAAATATTATATTTAAATGTTGATAACTCTAAAGACATGTATTTTACTTAAACTGACCAACTTAAATTAACATTTACTAAAAAATAATCTTAGATTATTTGAACTTGAAAAGAATATGGTTTAGGTTCTATATTTCTGAGAATATTAGAATAGCCAATTTTTACAAGTGCTTATTTGTTTTTAAGACTTTTTTCAAATTAGCAATACCATCCAGAGGTAGGAAATTATCTCACATTTACTACATACATATATAAACACAGACCTTTTAGCCATGAGACAGGCACAATAACACAAAACTGACTAGTTTATAATAAAAGAGGAGGCATCTGAGAAATGCAAAGGGAAAAGCTTTCAGAAATGACCGACTCAGCCAGTTAGAGATTAACCACACCCTATAGATCTCTGAATGGCCTTCTGGAAACTCTTGCCACACCTATAAGACAAATGATCTGTAAATAGATAGGACTGGTGGTCCAGGAATTCCTTCCCCCTTCCAGCCCTTAGCTGAAACTTCCCCTCCCCATTTTGAGTCACGAGGTGCACTCAACCTCAAAGAAATCACGTGCCCCTTGCATGGACACTTACAGGGGTATATAAGCTGTAAGAAATCTAACCAAGGGAAGCTTGTGCTTTTGTGCTGTTTAAAGCCTCACGTGCTCTGCCGGCAATAAATTCTCTTTCCTCTACCAAAGTTGTCTGAGCGTCCAATTTCCTCCGTCAGGTGTCGCTTCCTGCTACAATAAAACAACAGTTGGATTCAAATTTTGTTTTGGCAGTTGTAATAAGAAGACACATATTTGTATCTGTCCTTGACAAGTCAAGTTTCAAATGACATGATGTTACCCCTCTTGTTTTGTTTTGCTTTAATAAGGATCACCTTCCTGAAATTTGCAGTTTTAAAGATGGACTAGATAAGAGCTCTTGGAGAAGACTAGGTATTTACATGTCAAAGGCACAGGGAAAGAAATTCAAGCTCCTCTTAGAAGGACTTTGGTTTCTAAGGCCAATATTTACTTTTGATATGAATAGGGAAGGTTTGGGGATAGTAAAAATAACTGATGGGCTTTGAATTGTTTCTGGAGGACACCTCTGATTCTGTAAAGACTAAACTTAGAAAAAAGGACAGCTATTTTTAATACCTCAAATAATTGGACTGCCACCTAAATGACATCATAGGTTGAAACATTTATCTATCTCTTTTATCTTGGTAAATACTTTTACATAGTTTCACTTTAGGTTAGGGAAGAGGGCATAAAATTTTAATTCTATCACGCTCTGATGTTAGTTTCAAGTTTGTTTCTGATTTAAAAAAAAAAAGTATTAAATCTCTTCAACTGTATTGTCAGGTTTCAGCTGGGACAAATAGTAAACATTCCTGCCAATATTAAAAAACCCCATGGACCCAAGAGAGTGTAAAGTTACTACCTTCCCAAGATCCAGTCACTCCTAAACAAAGCCACAAGAAAGAACCAACTGAAAATGAGATAAGCAAGAAGAGAATAGTTATCCCTGGTAGAGATGATAGAAAAGTTAGTAACTATGAGGCAGAACAGGGCAGTCCACGGTAGAAACAGGTAGTTTGTGGACATACCCAGCCACATACCTACCTGCCTGAGCCCTGCCCCACACCCTGGAGGGGTCGGGGTGGGAACGTGTCAACCAATCAGGAAAAAAAGCACAGAGACCTTTAAACCAACCAATTGGAAAGATGCACATCCTGTCGCACTACATCTCATCAGACCAGAACAAGTAGCTAGCATAGAAACCCATAAAAGAAGCTTTTTTCTCTTTGGGAAGTATCCTACTTTCAGGTGCTCCCGCTTGCAAGAGAACTGTAACTCTGTGCTTTAATAAATCCTATCACTTTATCTCGTCCTTTGCGTCCATGACCTCATTCTTCTGGTTCTTGGAGACCATGAATTCCGGACAGCTACCACTAACGAGCACACCAATAACCCTACAACAAAGACAGCATCAATAACCAATTGGCCTGGAGTTGGAAAGGAAGGGACAATGTGAAACTCCATTTTTCTCTCCTGCTGGCCTCAGGAGATAACCCATTTACAAAACCTTTTGGGGATTCTCCCTGGATTAAAAAGTTATTTAAAATTATAACCTTATATTGGCCTAGGACTAAAGATACTTGAGAAGGGGTATCTGTGGCCTCAGTTGGTTTTATTTTAAAAGGTAACTCTTATTCAGAGTAGAAACAGAGTTTAGACAGGATTACTAGGATGAAGAATCAATTTAAGGAGGAATTCTGGATATTTTAGGTTACCCCTGAAGTTTAACCCTATCAGGTAAGTTAGGGAAGATTTTGACTAGTAAAATACATGTAGCCCCATAACATTTCCTAGTTGGAAGGGAATAGGTTCTGATTTAGAAATAGATATTAGTTGATTTGATATCCTTACCATTTGCACAGTAGCTTTACTTAGAATGACTTAATTGGGTTGGTTAAGATCAGATAAAGTAGTCCTAATATTTACAAGGGACTTAGTAGTTTCCCATTTTATGGTAATTTTAATTTCTCCTAAAGCATTGGTAAAGAAAAGGGGAAATAGCCTCTTGTAACCCTCAGAGAAGCCCTAAGCTTTCTTCTGTTTCTTCTCTTTTTCTAAATCCTATTTCAGTTTTTTACAATCCTTCTTGAGATAACCTGGAGTTTTACTATAAAAGCAGACTCCCATTTCCCCTTGTCAGAAAGGCCTTTGGAAAGATCTGACCTGATTACTTAATTGCTGAAGGTGTAAATTCATGGTTAGTAGCTTTACATTTTTATTACTTTGGGGTAGTTTTATGTAATTTATTGGCCAAAATTCTAGTTTATCAGTATGCATGGTTGGCCAGTTTAAATTGAACTGGTTGTTTAATCAGAATTTACAAGCTCCTTATCTAATTCTTTCAAAATGCTTAATTTAGCAATGGATCATTTTGATGATCTTTAAAACTATCTTGAGAAAGTCTTGAATTCTGTTTGAAAATTTTCTCAAAACTTTCAAAGAAATCAAGAATGGTTTCATCAGATCTTCATTTACATTGCTGGATTTGAGTCCAGCCCATTTTCTGGGGGAAAATCACAGAAATGGCTTGGTAAATGTAGTGAGCTAATTCCCTGCATTTTCCTAGTGAGTTTCTCTTTGTTTTAAAAAGTCTGCAATTGAAATTTCCCAGCAAACCTTAGCCATTCTGCTCCTTTGCTGTAAGAAAGCAATAGGTCTATTAGTTAGAGTAGGACAGAATAACCAGGATTATATAACAGTTACATCAAATTCCTTTGAGGACCCAATAGGGATTGGAGAAAATCAGGAAAATCTTTAGATTCCTTAATTTTTTGTTCTAGTTCAAAGAGTGCAAATTATTGCTAGTTCCCTTTTTCCTAAGGTTAACTTTTCCCAAATGAGAGCTTCCAGAATTTCTGTTTTTTCTATTCTATCCTGGTCTGCCTTTCTATTCTTAGTTTCCTCTAGGTTTGTAGGAAGTGGTGGAGGATGTGTAGAGCAGAGAGAAGGGGAAGGAGGCAGGAAAGGCAAGTCTGAACGAGGAAACTCAAAAAGTAAAGGACATAATGGTGCAGTTGAAAAAGAGGGGAAGTGAAGTGCTGGCACTGAGTAACTTCAGAAGCCTATTTTAGTTCAGAGACAATTTAAAATTTTCTCATCGTTACCATTTAGAGTGATTTTTGAACTCCAGTGTCGCCCCAGCAGCATGAGGGGGTGATGACACAGAAGTGCAATTCGATTTTTCCCCAGTTCTTATCCACTAGCACAGCAAAGAATTACAGGTCAGCAAGATTTAGAAAAAGTAAGATTTACTAAAGGTATATTTTAGGAGATGGGCCATGCTAAGGAATGCTGCAGCTCTGTGGAATTTTGGAGGTGAAAAGATAAAAGAAGTAAAAGACAGAGTATGCCCTAAGGGGTGGGTTTTCAGCCAAGAGAGCTGTAACACAGAAGTGAGAAGGTCTGTAATATAGTTGGGCTGTGGTGAGCGGTTACAAAGGCATATTCGTAGGTGATTGGCATGGAAGGTCATTTTAACTGACACTTGGCTGCTATATAACTCTTTGCCTAGTGCACAAGTGCTTATCCCAAATTCGAAGTGTTATAATTAGATTCATGAACTTCCGGGCATAAACATGGTATTATAATGGTGGTATAATGAGGCTGAGGTTGTGGACAGGTTAGGGTAGTACCTTCTGTGCATGTGTCTGTGGCGGGATTAAAACAGGATTAAACCAGCTATAGGTTATGGCCCTCTCGTCCTTTGTTTCTGGGGGATGCAGGAGGGATTCTTTAACTACCAGTGGGGTATTCTTTGGGCAGTCCTCGGCAGTGCCTCTGTTTTGTTCCCCTGTCACTCATGTCTGACCTAACATCATTAACTTCTTGTATTGTGGGTTCTGGTCAAGATTGCGGGGGAGGTAAATGCTGTGCATGCCTCTTCCCATGACCACATTAAAATTATAACTAAGTTATAAAAGAGTCAACCTGGAGAACCACTGGAAGACTAGCAGAACATGAGTTCTATAACTAAGGATATAAAGAAGAGGTCACATTGAGATTAGTAGAAGGAGCAGAGACATGAAATGGGCTGGACCTGAACCCACGAGTGGTGGCTGAGCATCAGGAGGAGCAAGGGGCCCCAGCCCCATACTGGGGCTCCCTAGCCCAGGGATCCAAAGACAGGAAGAGGAGTCCCCACAAAATTGGGCTGTGAAAATCAGAGGGGATTCCAATCATCTAGGTGAGATGGAGGAAGCTGGAAATCCAGACGTTCCCTTAAGGGGCCTGCGCACAGTCTCACTCACGGGCACCTACTTTGGGCTCCAATGGAGAAATGGCAGCTTGAGAGGCACCAGAGACATACAGGGAAAGACTGAGTTATGTGGCTTCAGGATAAGGGCTGAAGGGACAGCCACCATTGTCCCTTTGTTGAGCCGTCCTCCTGTGCAGCCTACAGGTGAATGCCATCTTGCCTGTGTTGAGCCCTCCCTCAACATGGCAGATTATGAATCTGCATTGGCCTAGCAAGATGTGTTCTCTCCATCCCAGTGAATCCCGGATACTCCATCTCACCCAACTTGCAAATTGCCCCTGACAATTTTGTTGCTCAGCAACAAGCACTACCCCATGCTATCGGCAGGAGGGTACATCAACAGTAATAAATAGGCCTCTGCTCCTACACCTTAGGAGACAATTTTGGTGGCAGGCAACCAGACCTGGCCAGAGTTGCAATATCTCTTGAATAAATCTCAGGTGTGTATGACCTAAAGCAGGCAGCAGCTGGCCTCCCTCGGTGTAATTTAAGACTTTCGCAAGTGGCCATAGGCTCAGCACTGGTATCAAATCTGAATCTGCATTGGCTTAGTGAAATCCATCTGTTTTACCTCCGTGACTCTCTTGGACCCACCCCACCAAACCTGAGAATTCCTGGAGGCATATTTGTGGCTGGGTAACCAGCCCCACGCAGCCCTCTGAGCAAGAGGCTCTATTAGCAAGAATCAATAGGCCTCAGCTCAAGCCAACTCCAGATAAAATTTCCATGAGAGCAACCAGCCCTGGCCCAAGCTACAGTATTTCTTGAACAAATCTTGGGTGTCTGTGGTCCCAAGGCAGGCAACAGCTGGCCTTTATGTGATCTGAGACTTTTGTGAGAGGCCACAGGCTAAGCACTGACACAAAATCTGAATCAAAGAAACTAGGCCCCACAGGACACCTACTACATAAGGCCACCAGGCTAAGCCTGGAAGACATAGCAAATCTACCTAATACTTAGAAACAAACACAGAGAGGTAGCCAAAATGAGATAACAAGGAAACATATTCCAAATGAAAGAACAGAAGAAAACAAAAAAATAACTGAGATGGAGGTAAGCAACCTACCAGATAGGGTTGAAAACACAGGT
Organism: Pteropus alecto; assembly: GCF_000325575.1. NCBI lineage: Eukaryota > Metazoa > Chordata > Mammalia > Chiroptera > Pteropodidae > Pteropus > Pteropus alecto. The sequence continues at coordinate 165,792 of NW_006442105.1, forward strand.
TATAAAGATCCTCAATGACCTTAGGGGGAAAATGGATGAGCTCAGTGAGAATTTCAACAAATAAACAATCTAACCTTACACTAAAGTACTAGAAAAAAACAGCAAAGGCCCAAAGTGAGTATGATTGAGGAAATAATAAAAATCAGAGCAAAAATAAACAAAATAGAGTCCAATACAAAAGATCAATGAAACTAAAAGCTGGTTGGTTCTTTGAGAAGATAAACAAAATTTATAAACCTTTAACCAGGATCATCAAGGGGGGAAAAAAAAGCGAGTGAGAGAGAAAGAATCTAAATAAATAAAATCAGAAATGAAAGGAGAAGTGACAACTGACTCCACAGAAATACAAAGAATTATAAGAAAATACTAGGAGCAAATGTATGCCAGCAAATTGGACAATCTAGAAGAATAGATATATTCATTAAAACATACAATCTCCCAAGACTGAGTAGAAGAAGCAGAAAATCTAAACCAACCAATTAGTACTAATGAAATAGAATTAGTAATCAAATAACTCCCAACAAAAACGTCTGAGACTAGATGGCTTTACAGGTGAATTCTACCAACCATTTAAAGAAGAATTAACATCTATTCTTCTCAAACTATTCCAAAAAACGCAAAAGGAGGGAAGACTCCCAAGCTCATTTTACGAGTCCACCGTTACCCTGATTCCAAAACCAGAGAAAGGCATTACAAAAAAAAAATTAAATTATAGGCTAATATCCCTGATAGATGCAAAAATCTTCAACAAAATATTAGCAAACCAAATTCAGCAATACATTAAAAAGATCATACGCCTGATCAAGATGGATTTTTCCTTAGGATGCAAGGTTGGTTCACTATGCACAAATTAACTAATACATAAACAAATTGAAAAATAAAAATCATATGATCATATCAATAGATGGAGAAAAGCATTTGACAAAATCCAGCATCCACTTACTATAAAAACTCTCAGCAAATAGAGGAAACATGCCTCAACATAATAAAGGCTATATATGACAAACTCACAGCTAACATCAGAATCAATGGGGAAAAGCTAAAAGCCTTTTCCTTAAGATCAAGAACAAGACAAGGGTGTCCACTTTCACCACTTTTATTCAACGTAGTATTGGAAGTCCTAGCCACAGCAATCAGACAAAAAGAAATAAATGGCATCCAAATTAGAACGGAAAAAGTAAAACTCTTATTACTTACAGATGACGTGATACTATATACAGAGAACACTAAAGATTCCACCCCAAAACTGTTAAAACTGATTAATGAATTCAGTAAAGTGGCAGAATACAAAATTAATATTCAAAAATTGGTTGCACTTATATACACCAGTGATGAACTATTAGAAAGAGAAATTACTAAAACAATCTCATTTACAATCACATTAAAATAAATAAAATATACCTAGGAATAAATTTAATGAAGGAGGTTAAAGACCTATACTCAAAAAATTATATTTCATTGAAAAAAAATTGAAGATACAAAAAAATGGAAACATATACTGTGTTCATGGATAGAAAGAATTACATTGTTAAAATATCCATGACTACACAAAGCAATCTATAGATTCAATGCAATCCCTAACAAAATACCAGTGGCATTTTTCACAGAACAAGAACAAATAATCCAAAACTGTATATGGAACCATAAATAATCCTGAATAACCACAGCAATCTTGAGGGGAAAAAAACAAAATTGGAAGTATCACACTACATGCTATCCAACTATACTACAAAGATATAGTACTGAAAATAGCATGGTACTAGCATAAAAACAGACACATAGATCAAAGGAACAGATATAGAGAGCCCAGAAATAAACCCATTCCTACATAGTCAATTAATCTATGACAAAGGAAGTCGAAATATAAATTGAGATAAAGACAGTCTCTTTAATAAATGGTGTTGGGAAAACTGGACAGATAAATGCAAAAAAAAAAAAAATGAAACTGGACCACCCTCTTATACCAGATATAAGAATAAACTCAAAATAGATTAAAGACTTAAATTTTAAGACCTGAAACCATAAAAGTCCTAGAAGAAAACATTAGGCAATAAACTGTTTGACATTGCTCTTAGTAACATTTTTTATGATCTATCTCCTCGGGCAAGGGAAATGAAAGAAAAATAAAAACTGGGACTACATCAAACTAAAAACATTTTGCACAACAAAGGTAACCATCGACAAAATGAAAAGACCTCCTACTGAATGGGAGAAGATATTTCCCAATAATATATCCAATAAAGGACTAATATCCAAAGTTTATAAAGAACTCATGCACCTCAACACCAAAAAAGCAAACAGTCTAATTAAAAATGGGCAGAGGACCCAAATAGACATTTCAATAAAGAGGAAATACAGATGGTCAACAGTCACATGAAAAGATGCTCAATGTCACTAATCATCAGAGAAATGCAAATTAAAACCACAATAAGATATCACCTCACACCTGTCAGAACGACTATCATCAATAAATCAACAAGCAAGTGTTGGCAAGGATGTGGAGAAAGGAGAACCTGATTGCACTGTTGGTGTGATTGCAAAATGGTACAGCCACTGTAAAATACAGTTTGGAAGTTCCCCCCAAAATTAAAATTAGAACTACCTTATGACCCAGCAATTCCCCAAAGATATTTATTCAAAGAAAACCAAAATACTAATTTGAAAAGATATATGCACTTCTATGTTCACTGCAGCAGTATATACATTAGCCAAGATATGGAAGCAATCTATGTGCCCATCAATAGAGGACTAGATAAGGAAGATGTGGTACATATATACAATGGAATACTCAGCCATAAAACTGAAATCTTACTATTTACAATGACATGAATGGTCCTAGAGTGTATTATATTAAGTGAAAGACAGAGAAAGACAAATACTATATAATTTCACTTAAATGTAGAATATAAGGAACAAAATTAATGAACCAGCAAAACAAATACAGACTCATAGACACAGAGAACAATCTTGTGATTGCCAGATTTTGGGGTTGGGGTTGGAGGGTTGTGAAAAAGGTGAAGTGATTATAAACTACAAATTGGTAGTTACAAAAAAGTCATGAGGTTGTAAAGTGCAGCATAGGGAATATACTAGATTATATTGTAATAACTATGTATGGTGTCAGATAGGTACTAGACTAATTGGGGAGATCACTTTGTAAATTATATAAATGTCTAACCACTATTATACACCTGAATATAAAATAATGAATATAAAATAATATCAACTGTCAACTCTAATATAAAATAATGAATATAAAATAATATCAACTGTCAACTCTAATTGAAAAATTAAAATTAAAAAACTACTTAAAAGTGCATGTGTAAAATATGTTCCTAAGTGTAATAGAATTTAGTTGCATACTTGTTAAAGTATGTATTCACCACAATGTGCTACATTTAATAAACTCTGTAAATTCATATGTATAAAATGTTTTTAAAATGCTAGTGCTATATAAATGAATAAGTACTGTTATTTTATTAAAAGAAAGTGATATCCAAATAATGGTGTGTGAAACACATTGTATGTGAAGTCACATATATAAAAGGTGCTTCTGTAAGTGATAGGACTTCAGTGATATTTCAGTCAAAGAATGTTTTCATCATAATTGCTTTATTTAATTCACTCTTTGAAGGTAGTATTTTAAAAGTTGCTCTAAGAAAGCTACTTAATTGAAAGACTATGTTCAAAATGCTGTGTTGCATGGAATACATTAGGTAATATCAGAAGTTTTAAATATATATTCTAAGAGTTATAGCATTTTGTTGTAATTAAATTGCTTTGTTTCTGTGAAAGAATTTCTTCACAACAATGGATGATTTTATATACTGTATAAATGCCCAAGAATAGAAGATGTTTATACAACTGCTAGTTGTCTATGTGAATAAATACAGTATCATTTCATTAAAGATATATTCACCATTTTATGGTGCATAGAATACACTATATATGTAACATGTATAAAACATGTATCTAAAGTGAAAGAATTTTAGTGTGTGTGTGTGTGTGTGTGTGTGTGTGTGTGTGTGTGTGTGTACAGAGAAAAGATTGATGGATGCCAGAGGTGGGAGTGAGGAGTGGGAGAAATGGGTGAAAGGGGTCAAAAGGTAAAAAAAGTTTCTAAGAGTAATAAAATTTGGTTACATTAAGTAGTGTTATCTCAGTGAAAGAATGTGTTTCCATGTTGCATTTCATATCTTCTATAAAATCTTTGATATAAAAAATGTTTATAAGACGTCAGTTATTTCATTAAAGTGGTATTCACACACTGTGTTACATATAATAAAAGATGTGAAAGATGTTTCAAAGAGTAGTATAACTGTTATATCTGGGTAATTTTTTTGTCAGTGAAAGAATATGTTCACTACATGAGCTGCATTATTAATACTCTCTGTAGAGGCCTGAGTATAAAAGATGCTTATAATAATCCTAAAAGTATATGTGAATAAGAAAAGTGTTTTGTCAGTGAATGACTGTATTCATGACATTGAAATACATTTAAAACATTCCATAAAGTCACATGCATAAAATGTTTCCAAGAATGACAGTTGTATATACGAATAAATGCATTGTTATTATTTCCTTAAAAGAATATTTTCACCACACTGTAATGCATGGCAAACATTATGTGATATCACATACATAAATGATGCTTCTGAGGGTGATAGAAATTCATTGCCTGTGCAGATGTTTCAGTGAAATAATGTTTTAAGTACACTACACTACATTTAAACATTTCGTAAAGAAACATAAAGAAAATATTTCTGAAAGTGATGTTTGTATATATGAATCATTTGTGATGCATTTAATACCTGTTATGAAGGCACATGTATAAAATATGTTTCTAGGAATGACTATGTAAATAAGTGTGTGTGTGTGTATACACACACATACATATATATATACATACATATATATACTTAATGTGTTCATCACACTGTGGTGCATAGAATATACTATATGTTACAGATGTTAAAAGATTTTCTTTAAAAGTGATAGAATATAATAGCATCAAGGTACATATAGGTTCATAAAGGTATTGCATTCAATGCACTCTGTAAAGGCATTAGTATCAAAGATGTTTCTAAGAATGGTGGCTGTATATGTGTTATTTCAGTGAATAGATGTATTCAATACACTGTGTTGTACTTAACACACTAGTATAAAGAAAGTTTATAAAAATTCTAGTTATACAGAAAACCCCAGGAATAGGCAGCTTTGATGGAATATTCTACCAAACAATTAAGAAAAACTGTCAATCCTTCTCAAAATTTCCAAAAAAATCAAGAGGAGGGGAAACTTCCAAACTCATTCTACAAGGTCAGCATTATCCTGATATCAAGCTATATAAGGACACTATAAGAAAAAAAAAACAAACAAATAAACTATAAGCCAATATCCCTGATAAATACAGGTGTAAAATTTCTCAATAAAATATTAGCAAACTAAATTCAAGGACATATGATAAGATTATACACCATGACCAAGTGAGATTTATTCCTGTGATGCAAGGATGGTTCGACATAAGCAAACTGATTAATATGATGCACAATATTAATAGAATGAAAGATAATCACATGATTACCTCAACAGATACAGAATAACACTTGACAAAACACATCATTTTATGAAAAAAAAATCTCAACAGATTGCGTATAGAAACATACCTCAGTATAAAAAAGGCCATATACAACAAACTCACACCTAACATTATACTCAACAGTGAAAATCTGAAAGCTTCTCTAAGATCAGGAATACCTACCTGCTCTCAACATTCTTATTCAATATAGTACTGAAAGTCCTGGCTAGAGCATTTAGACAAGACAAACAAAATATGCCCAAATTAGAAAGGAAGAAGTAAAATTAATAATACTTGAAGGTATTATTTTATATATAAAAGATTCCAAAGACTCAACCAAAAATCTTTTGGAACTAATGAAAATTTTCAGTAAAGGTGCAGGATATAAAATCAACAGATATTATATCAGTTGCATTTCTATACACTAATAATGTAATGTATGAAAAAGAAATAAAGAAACCACACTATTCACAATAGCATCAGAACAATAAAATACCTAGAAATAAATTTAACCAAGAAGTGAAAGACATGTACAATAAAAACTACAAGATGTTGTTGAAAGTAATCAAAGACACAAAAATGGAAAAATATCCCATATTCATGGATCTGAAGAATAAAAATGTCCATTCGACTCAAAGCCTTCTATAGATTTAAAGCAATCCCTATCAAAATCCCAATGAAATTATTCACAGAAATAAAAATAACACTTAAAATTTATATGAAACCACAGAAGACCCCAAATAGTCAAAGTAATTCTGAAGAAAAAAGAACAAAGCCAGAAGCATCACATTTCCTGATTTCAAACTATACTACAGTTATAGTAATTAAAACAGTATTGTACTGACATGATAATAGGCACATACACCAATGGAACAGAATGGAGAGTTTTGATATAAGCCTCCACATATACAGTCAACTATTATTTGACAAGGAAGCCAAGAATACTCAATGGGAAATTAGTCTCATCAGTAAATGGTGTTGGGAAAAACTAGATAACCACATAAAGAAAAATAAAACTGACCTCTAGCTTACACCACTCTCAAAATTGACTCAAAATGGATTACAACTTAAATGTAAGACCCAAAACTGTAAAACTCTTAGGAAAAAAATATCATGTTATTGGTCTTGGTAACAATTTTCTGGATATGACATCAAAAGCACAAGCAAAAAAATAAAATCAACAAGTGGGACTACATCAAACATAAAAGCTTCTGCATAGCTAAAGAAATAAGACAATGAAAAATTTCAGGATGGAAGAAATATCTGCAAATCGTTTAATGGAAAGAGAGTTAAATTCAAATATATAAAGAATCCATACAAGTCGATAATAATAAACCAGTCGAGTGAAGAAGACTCTGAATCTCAGTTTCTACAGTCCAAGGAAGCCTACATTTCACAAGTATACATTATCCTTTCAAAACAAGGGCTAGGTGCTCCAAACTATGGCACCAGTAGGTATCCTCACAATGAACTTTTCCAATGACTAAAATGGCCTTCTCATAACAAATTGGGTCTAAGGAAAATATGGTCCTGGTTCCTAAAATGCAAGGCATACTAATGAATACAAAAATAGAGCTGGTCCTAAATCACCTTGAGCTCCTTGTCCTTAAAACTTCTCTCCAGAAAGACCCAGGTCTTAGCCACATTAGTGTACTTCACACATTAGGTGTAAAATAAGTATGTAAACACAAACCAACACATACACACACACACACACACAGAGGCACTCACACATACACACACACAGAGTTTTAAAAGCAGCATGGCTATTAGATGGTTAATCATTTTTCATAATCTGATAAAAAGCAAGTTCGAAAATATGTTGAATGAACATAAAACTTTAACAAAACATATGAATATACTTTCTGAATTTGAAAATAAAAGTAATAAATTAATCAAAACAATAAATTAAACAATAAACAAAATATTACACTGTGAAAATAATACATCTACTCCAACTTTTCAATATATTTTCAATTACATCAATGCCATTGGAAATTAACCACTTAGAGAATAAATAAAAGCATGCAGAAAGGCATATTTGTCTCCCATAATCAGACACTCGCTATGTCTACAAATCAACTGGAAATTCCCAAACTGTGTATCTATTTCTCCTTTCTGTGAATTCGTATCAGGTTTTCTTTCCAGAAACAATTCTGAATCAGTAAAAAATATTATATCATGCTATGATTACTTGTCAGAATCATTAACACGTGGATACTATTGTAAAAAGTCTTGGTAACAGTATAAGAGAAACTAATGAATAAAACACATGGAAACAATCCATAAATTTTATGTTCTATACTCACTAGTTAACAAAAATGTCTCAAGAGAAGCCACTTTGAACGAGAAAATACATTATGCTAAAATCAGATCGGTATGGCAGTTCCTTTAAAAACTAAAAATAGATCTATACCATATGACTCAGCAATTCTACTTCTGATATTTATTCAAAGAAAATGAAGACACTAATTCAAAAGAATATATGCACCCCTATGTTCACTGCAATATTATTTACAATAGCCAAGATATGGAAGCAACATAGGTATCCATTAATAGATGAATGGATGAAGAAGTTGTGGTATATGTGTCTTTGTGTGTGTATTTATATATGTCTGCGAGCGCGTGTGTGTGTATAAATTATACAACAATAAAAAATAAAATCTTGCTATTTGTAACAACATGATGGAACTAAAGGGTATTATGCTAAATAAAATAAGTCAGACAGAGAAAGATAAATATCACACGGTTTCACTTACATGTGAAATTTTTAAAAAATGAATAACAACACAAAACAAAAACAGACTCAGAAACAGAGATCAAAGGGATGATTGCCAGAGGGGAAAGAATGGATGGTGAATGACAAAGGTGAAGGGAAACAGAAACAATAATATTGTAATAAATTTGCATGGTGACGGGGGAACAGTCAACATGGGATACAAGGTAGATGCTGTGCACACCTTTTCTCGTGGCCACACTCAAAATATATGGAAACTACAGAGCAACCATCATGGGTTGTTGCCTGAGATCTGGCTGAACAGAAGTCCTATAACTGGGAACATACATAAGAGGTCACCTTAAGACTAGTAGGAGGTGTGGAGATGCGAAATGGCCCAGTCCTACAAACGCATGTGGCAATCAAGAATCAAGAGGGATATCTTGGCTGCAGAGCCCCCTCCAACCCTGAGGAGTGAGGGGTCCCAGCCCCACAGTGGGCTCCCCACCCAGGGTTCCAGTACCTGAAAGAGAAGTCCCCACAACTTCAGGCTGTGAAAACCAGCAGAGGTTGTAGCTGAGTGAGACAGAGGGCTGTGGCAATCACAGATGTTCCTCTTAAAGGGCCCATGCCCAGACTTACTTGCTGACAGACTCACTCGCTTTGAGCTACAGTGCTGGAGCAGGTACTTGAGGATCACCAGAGACATACGGGGAGACAATGACTTACTGGGCCTCAGGGCGAGGGCTGGAGGACTTTCTCTGGGACAGAAGTACTGACAGTATCCATTGTTCCTTTACTGAGCCCTTCCCTCTCCCAGGGTGTGGACGCAGGCACCGGCATATCTGAGTCTCCATCAACCTGAAAAACACAGGTCGCTCCGCCAGGTGATTCCCTGAGACTCCATCTCTCCCAAATTGCAGTCCCATCCAAGCTACCTCCAGGGGTTTATTCCACACAATGGCCTGTTTTGGCTCTTGCGAACTTTCCTAAAATCTCTCAAAGGCTCACAAAACCCAAAGAAGCAGCTTCTGGCCATGGCGAGCCCTATACCTCTTGCTGAGCAGCCCCAAGATCCATATTAGCAGCAGCCAGCCTCAGTTCTTGGCTAGGTTTATCGAGGCACCTATAAGCCCAGCATGGGTGACATCCATCTGCAGATTGTTTGGTGACACTTACCAGGTGGCCTCGGAAGTGCACAGGCTGCAGATGAACTTTGCCTGCAGCTGGGCCAATTCCAGGAGGCCCTTAGGCTAGCATACTCAGTGGCTGCTTCAAGCATCACCAAGCCTGAGCACCATCCAGAGCTGCATCTATGGAGGATGTACCCGATGCAGACTTGGCAGGAACAAGAACGCTGCTAAAGTGAATTATGCCCTGGAGGGTCAGCCCCTCACCAGCCAATCTTCACAATCAATCAGCCCAAGGGTCAATCCCTCCCAATGACATGCAAATAGCAACCAAGGCTCAACTACGACAGGAGGGTACATACAACCCACACAAGGGCCCACCTTCAGCACCTCCTTCAGGGGACAAGGGACAACTGTGCCATTAGACTCCAAAGGACACCGATCTTATGTATAAAGCCACTCTACTAAGACCTGGAGACTTAGGAGCCCTACCAAATACATAAAAACAGACACAGGGAAGTAGCCAAAATGGGGAGACAAAGAAACATGTACCATATGAAAGAATGAAACAAAGCTCCAAAAAAAGACCTCAATAAAATGGAGACAGACAATCTACCAAATGCAGAGTTCAAAACATGGGTTATAAGAATGCTCGATGAACTTTGGGGAAGAATAGATGAACTAAGTGAAAACTTTAAGAGATAGAAAATATAAAAAGAGATAGAAAACATAAAAGGGAACCAGTCAGAAATGAAAAATACAATATCTGAGATGAAGACTACACTAGAGGGACTCAACGGATTAGATGAAGCAGAGGATCAAATCAGCAATTTAGAGGATGGGGTAGCAAGGACACGCAATCAGAGCAGCAACAAGAAAAAGGAATTTTGGAAAACAAAGACAGTTTAAGGAGCATCTGGGACAATATCAAGCATAACCACATTTGCCTCATAGGGGTACTAGAAGGAGAAGAGAGAGAGCAAGAAATTGAAAACCTGTTTGAAGAGATAATGACAGAAAACTTCCCTAACCTGGTGAAGGAAATAGACATATAACCTCAGAAAGCACAGAGTCTCAAACAAGATGAACCCAAAGAAAACCACACCAAGACACATCACAAAATGCCAAAGGTTAAATACAAAGAGAGAATTTTAAAAGCAGCAAGAGAAAAGCAATTAGTTACATACAAGGGAGCTTACATAGGGCTGTCAGCTGATTTCTCAACAGAAACTTTGCAGGGCAGAAGGGCTTGGCACAAAATATTCAAAGTGATGAAAAGAAAGGACCTACAACCAAGACTACTCTACCCAGCAAAGTTATCAGTTAGAATCTAAGGACAGATAAAGAGCTTCCCAGACAGAAAAAAGCTAAAGGGGTTCATCACCAACAAGCCAGTATTACAGGAAATGTTGGAGGGACTTCTTTAAGAAAAAAAAATCTATCAAATATATGAATAAAGAATGACAATAACTAGATATTTATCAATGAGTACTTCAAATGAAAAAGAATTACATGCTCCAATCAAAAGATAGGGTAGCTGAACGGATAAGAAAACAAGACCCTTACATAGGATGCCTACAAAAGACTCACTTCAGATTAAAAGACATACACAGACTGAAAGTAAAGAAATGGAAGAAGATGATGGACCTAGAGGGTATTGTGCTGAGTGCAGTAAGTCAAATGGAAAAAGACAAAGCCATATGATTTCACATACATGTGGAAACTAAAGAATAAAGTAAATAAACAAACAAACAGAAACAAATTCATAGATACAGAGAACATTTTGAGGGTTATCATATGAAAAGGGAGTTGGGGAATCAGTGAAAAGGGGGGAAGAGATTAAGAAGTATAAACTGGTAGTTACAAAATAGTCATGGAGATATAGAGTACGCATAAGGAATATAGTCAATAGTATTGTAATAACTATATACGGTGTCAGATGAGTACTAGATTTATTGGGGTGATCACTTCATGAGTTATATAGATGTCTAATAACTATGTTGTACACCTAAAACTACTATAACATTGCATGCCAACTATAATTGAAAAATTAAAAAAAAATTTGCATGAGACAGATGGTTACTAGAATTAGTGAGGTGATCACATTTTAAGATGTAAAAATGTCAAATCCCTATATTATACACCTGAAACATAACTAATATAATATTGTATACCAAGTATACTTAAATGAAAAAAAAAAACAAAACAAACCAGCCCATCTTCTGCAGATCCATAGGCAAAGAGGAAATGTTGTACCCCGATACATTCTTATACTTATTTATACCGTTAATTTCTCTACAACTTTAAAGTTATTCATAAATGGAAAAGGATATTAAAATTTACATCATTTTAAATTTTAATATTTTATTTATACCCAAACCAGAATTTATTATTCACTAACTCTTCTGGCTTTAAAGAAGCTAACTTGTCAACAATGCTTTAATATTCCCTTTTTAAGTTGTCTCATTTTCAGATTTGAGTATTTCTATGTTTGATATCTTCTCATAAGCCGGTCATAAATACAAAATTAATTCTTGCAAAATTATTATACAAGAAAGGGGTTGGAGGAAGGTAATAGGGTAAAGGGGATTAATTGTATGGTGACAGATGGTTAACTAGACTTACAATGATGAAGACTATACAGTGTAAACAAATATCAAATTATAATGTTATACATCTAAAATATATATAATCTTGTATATCAATTTTACAATATCAACAAGGAAATAAATGAAAAAATATTACATGAGAAAGTAAAGAATAAAGTATGTGGGAACATTCTATAAAATAAAAGGTTCTATACTAATTATTTAGAAAATAGTGAGAAACCAAGAGAAAACAGTGGTAAAGCTCCCCCTCAGCTGTCAAGGCCCTGAAGCAGTTTTCTCCTCCCTGTGGACTTGACCCCAAGTTGTCCTGAAGCCAAGGAGGAAACAATTACTTTTCCTTAAGATTCTGTGCTGACTTATGCTGACAGACCATGCATACTGAACGTGGCCCAAATATTATGGGTCATTCGCTCCTTGATGGCCAAAAGGGTGCAGTACAGCAAGCTCAAATCAAGTTGTTCTGCACTGGCTGTGCCCTTTCTTGGAGGGCCTGGATGAACTGCTGAAATTCAATGTTCAGATTATCAATGCCATGATTGAAGAAATTCTCAAAGAGATGAACACATTGTTCTGTGCCCAGGTGGGGATTTATAGACATAACACAAAACTAAGTTTAAAGACAATATACAAAATTCAGTTTTTTTATATAACACTTATAAATAATTAAAATATGAAATAAAAAATACCATTTAAATTTTAATATTTTAATATTCAAAAAAGAAACAATAAGAAATCATCAAGTATAAATTTAACAAAATATTTACAGATTTCTGTAGAAAAATTATGAAATACTTCTGAAAGCAATAAAAATAAGTTAAATGCAATATATTATTATAATCAAAAGACACAATATTATTATTTAGTCAATCCTTCTTAAATTAATCTAATGATCCAGTGAAATCCCAATAAAAATATCACCACATTTTGGAGATTTGGACAAAGTTTGAATAGTATAGACAATACTGCTAATGAACAAGGTGATGAACTCACACTTCTCAATTTAAAAATTAATTACAAAGCTACAATAATCAAGAGAGCATGTTATTTTAAAACAAATAGATACACAGATAAATGGAACAGACTAGAGAGTCCACGAATAGACTTATGCATAGACAGACACCTGGACTTTGGACAAAGTCCAACAAAGGTGCTTCAACACAGAAAAGATGGTATTTAGTTTTTGGTCTCTGATCTCTGGTCTTTTAGCCTTTAGTCATCAATGGTACAAATGGATGACCATGTGGAAATAAAGAAAAAAGACACAAACTTTATACCTTAGATATAAACTTACTCAAAATCACTCACTGACTTAAATGTAAAATGCAAAAATATACAAAATAAAATGCAAAACTTAGCAGAAAATCTACATGAATTAGAGTTTGAGGATTAATTTTCACTTAAACACACAAAAAAGCACAATCCTTAAAAGAAACAAATTTATAAGGTGAACTCTATTAAATATAAAATGTCCACTCTGTGAAAGACAATGTTCAAAGAATGGAAAGGCAAGCCCCTGACTAGGAGCTTTACAAAACATGTATCTGAAAAACACCTGCATTCAAAATATTCAAAGAACTATAAAACTCCATAATAAGAAAACAATTCCCAAAATTAAAATACATAGACCTATAGATGAATAAACACCTTATCAAAAAATATAAATGCATAGAAAATAAGCATATACAAAGTGACTGACATTGGGGAATTAGTGGAAAATGAAATTCATTGTACATTAGTGAAAAGCAAATTAAAATAACAATGAGATAACCTGCCTATCTACTGGAATAGCTAAAAACCAAAACCAGACAATACCAATTGCTGGTGAAAATGTGTGACAACATGAAATCTCATTCATGGTTGATAGAAATACAAATAGTACAATCTCTTGAAAAGACATCTTGCCAGATTCTTATGAAGCTAAGTATAGTGTCACCATATGATGCATCAATTGTGCCCCAGTGTATTTGCCCAACTGTTGTCAAAACATACATCCATATAAAAGAAAAAACATAGCAGATTTATTCAGTAGCCAAAACCTAGAAGGAAACAAGATGACCTTTAATAGGTGACAACCAAATGTGGTACAGTGAATGGAGACACTTGTGGTACACAGGGGCTACAGGCACAGGATAAGGAAACAAGACAGGGGCTAGAGGAAATAGTAAGTAAAACACTGGTTGTCTATATAGACTAAAGGCACAAAGAATACAGATAAACATGAGCTACTATAGGCTGAAACACAAAGTCAAGGGATAAAATAGGATGCAGACAAACAGAATGAGATATTTGAGGGCTGGTATCAGATGCGGAAACAGGAGATAGACCTAAGGTAAGATATATTCTGGAGACACAGGAGAAAGTGACACTAGTTGCTTGACATGAGTTTTACACACAGGAGAAGACTCATTTGGGTTGGCATGGGCTGAAGGAACAAGGAATAGAGACTTCTGACAGACACCATGGACAGAGGGAATAGAAAAACTTGACAACACAAAAAGGCAGACATGGAACACAGTTATACAATATGGTGATACTGGACAGACATATGTGCTTAGAGACATGTTGACATGGATGCACATGCCTGGGCTAGAGACATGTGAAGGACTTGGCTTCAGGCATAGAGTTTGAAAATACACTAGAGAAGATAAGAGATGTCAGCTAAATCTGTGATTAGAAAAAAATTATGTAGTTTTAAATAAATGTATTAAAGAAAAGGAAGATAAAATCAATAATATCAGTTTCCATCTCAAAAATTTAAATAGAATAACCAAATAAAAATACAGAATAAAAGCAATAATAAAGATAAGAATCAATAAAAGAGGGAAAAATACAAAGAAATGAATCAGACTGAAAGTTTTTTATATTAATAAAGTTAATAAATTGCGAACAAAACTGATTAAAGAAAAGATCAAGAGAATAAACACAAATGACCAGTATCAGAAATTGAATAAGAATTACTCTCTCCACAGACCTTAGACTTTAACAAGACACTTAAAGGATTTTATGAAATACTTAGGACTAATAATTAAACAGAAGTCAAAATTCACCATGTTATAAAAACCAACATACCAAAACTGACACACGAAAATAACATATAATAAAAAAAACTCATATATCTACTAATTGATTCAAATATAAAAAGCAAACCAACTAACCAACAAAACCTTTCCACAAGCAAAACTCTAGACCAGAAATTATGAAATATTTCAAGCAATTAAAAATAAAACCACCTAACTTACCTAAGTTTGCCCAATGTAGAGAAAAACCAGGCATATTTTTCAATTTCTTTAGTGATGCCACCATTACATTGACACCATAATCATACCAGGACATTAAAAAGCAAGCAAAGTTTACGTCGTGTCTTTCATAAAGGGATATAGATATTCTAAACAAACCATTATTACGTGAATTAAGCTATAGAAAAACAGAATAGATCAATATCAAGTGAAATATATTAGAATATGTAACCATAGTTAAAACTCAATAAGTCATGTAAAACATTTTATTATCTAAAATGAACATAAGCAAACATAGTAATTAATCTAGAATTACTGAAAGCCGTTTCCCTGGAAGCAAAAACACAAAGTTGCCAGCTTTTACTACTGTATTTCTATTCAATTCTATACTGAAGGTATAGTCAGGGCATTAAAAGAAAAAAAAAAAAAGTAAGTCATAAAGATCAACTTTTAAATAATGAAATCATTATTATGTGCTAATGACACTTTACGTGGACTATCCATCACAGTACAAATGATAACAATTAATAAATGAATTCAGTATATAAAATTAAATAATTACTGTGAACCAGCAAGAACAAAATAGAAAATAAAATCAAATGAGTAAGACTGGACTAGAAAATAAGTATCTACAAGAAAAAAAGGCCAATAAAGGATTAATTTATAGAATACCTTTTTAAAAATCTTCAAACCAATACAAGAAAGCTACAAATGACCCGAGAAAACATGAGAAGAGAATATGAAGAAAAAGAAAAATGCAGAGTCCAAGAAACAATTGATAAACAGTAACTCATCTGAAGCTGGTAACTGCAGGGACTCAGGAGGGCAGGGTCCCAGAAGGCACTCCAAAAGTCCTTCTTATTGGTCACCTCTCACTTTCAAAGCATCCCCTGCTTGGTTGTGGTGAGAGAGCATCCTTGTCAAGTGCCAGATCTCACGGGGAAGCTGTCTTTCACCATTAAGTATGCTGTTGGCTGTGAGCTTTATTGAAATTCACTTGATCAGATTATAGAGTTCTCTTCTTTTTCCACTGTAATGAAAGTATACACAATGATTGGATGCTGAATTTTGTTCTATTCTTTTCCTTAATCTATTGAAATAGTTAATTGTTTTAAAGTTTATTAATATGGTAAATTACCTTTATTTTAATATATTGAATCAGCCTTCAATTTCTGGAATGATTCCAATTTGATATTGATATATTGTCTTTACTGAATTATACACACATATATGTATATATATTCACCAATTTAATATTTAATGAAACTTTATTTCAATTGATTTTGAATTCAATACTGCTATAAGAAATGTTAAACGAAAAACCTAACTTCCACAATTGAAAGCTTTTCTGAAAGAAGATTTATTGAGCTATATTCTAGCTAGAAAAGGACCAGGTCCTGGAACATGAAGTCTAAATCACCAACAGCATGGCTAGTTAGAGAAGGCAACATTTCCACAGTCCTGGAGTTGACAGGCACTCTTATATATTGTTTTGTGGAAGATTTTAAGTTGTTATAAAAGAATTTACATTGGCTACAGATCAGGGGAGCAATAAAAGTGGAGTGGAGCCAGTTCTATGGTAGGTGCACAGTATGTAAGGAAAAATATTTACTGTTCATTGGTTATAGGCAACAGTCCTAAAAGTTCATGCATATGCAGGATGCAGTGGCATCTAGCAGTTGGCTAATAGACAGCTAGAGGTTGATTCAAAGCTCCAACATACATTCAGGAATGTAAGCAGTCTTTTGTAATTGGCCCACAGATATTTTATTGGTTAATTATTCTTATATCTTTCTCTCACTCTCCAGCCACTGTCATTTAACTTAGAACATGTAAGAATTTTTTCTCATCAGAAATAATGCACAATAACCCCATGTGCCCCTTCCTGAGGTTCTTCATCACAAGCACCATTCAGGTTTTATTTCCATCATGTCCCTAAAGCTCTCACCCACATTTTAATTATTAACCATTAATTTATTATCTGACCTATACTTCTATAAATTTGACATTTCAAAAGTGGTATATAACTTGCATCATGAAGTATGTATCATTTGGGTTTTGACATTTTTCACTCAGTATAACTCTTTTAAGATCCATCCACATTGTTGCATGTGTCAATAATTTCTTTGTATTGTTGAGGAGTATTACATGATAGGGAGGTACCAACATTTTTAAACACTCATATATTGAAATATCTCTTGGTTGTTTGTGCCCTAGGTCAAAGTAGTAGCCAGAGGAAGAAAAGCAATCAGAAATCAGAAAAAAATTCAATAAAAGGTGGGTCTAACACCTCCCTCAGTATCATCACTTCTATCCTCAATCCCACAGTCTTCTGGCTGGGCACAGAGGACTAGGGGCACTGACAAAGTTGTCAGGCTCTTACTTTACAGGGAAAGAACCCTGTAAAGACTTCTTTCAGGGGAACCTGAACTTATACACAAAACAAAAACTACTTGGCAATTAACATACATCAAATTAAAAAATGACTTTGCCATTAGTACTGACAATTTTATTACATATTTAGGTAACTTTAATGGCAAAAAATTAGAACATATTTTTAAGGTTATCCAATATTAAACGGTGAGTGATGTCAGAAGCATGGCAATGTGAGAGGCCCTCCAGGTCTCTCCCTTGAAGTTATAACAAGTTGGACAACTATAATTCAACAAAGGATTCCCTGCTCAACACACAAATATGCCTGAGAGATCCTTGCAATGAAATATCTGAAGGGTAGGCATATCTGAGGGAAAGGAGAGGAAGGAAGGGGTAAGGACAGAGATAGGTGCAATAAGTGCAGCCCATAGACCATGGCAGCTCCAGAAGACTCAGGAGCAGGGTAAGAGTCAGGTAATAGTGCACATACTCTGCAGCCCTAAGGATTAGAGGACTAGAATCAACATCTTGCCTGAGTAGTCAGCACATATAGCAGCTGAACCCAGTAACAGGGGCAGAGAAGGAATATAAAGGTATGGCAGCTGTGGTCTAGCAGGAACCATGACAATGCAGAAAACAAAGCCCCAGATGTGTAGCTACCTCTCCTAACCCTCCCAGAGAAGTGGTCCCAGCAGACGCTGTAGCAGCAGAAGCGTCAGGAAACAGCACACACTCTCGGCAGATCTGAGAACTGGAGGGGCAGAAATGTTTTTCCCTCAGCAGGAGGCATACACTTTGGCTAAACCTAGTGACAAGAGCTGAGATACACAGGTGTGACAGCTGAGGTCTGGAAGCCACGACTACTGGGAGGAGGACAAGAACATAAATGCATGAATTGTCCCAGTGGAGCCCAGTGAAGGTACCTGCGACACCTCAGTTAGCAAGCACTGCTGGCAGCATCTAGTTGCAGGAGGCAACTAGGATCTAGCAGGCCTGGCGCCCCATCACCCGCTACATTCTACACAAGGGTGGAGCCCTGAGACCCAGCACCTACTATAGAAAATGCCCCATATTCCCTGTGAAGGTTGGCCAGGTTGCAGGTTGCAGAGCGGATGCCAACCTCCACAGGGAATATGGGGCATTTTCCACAGCAGATGCAACACCACTTTACAAAGACCCTAGAAGCCCCAGTAGTGCAAGAAAGAGAAAATAAAAACTTGCACTCTAGCACCACTGTTGCGGAAAAGATCCAAAATCAGACCAATGAGAAACCAAGAAGCATTCGGAGAGTTGGAGAATTCAGTTTTACTATGCTGGTGGATCCAGAGGAGCTAGTGCTCTGAAGATCTGGGCACTAAGCTTAGTTGCAACATTCCTTATATAGACCTTTTTGGCACAGCCTGATTGGATAATTTGAACTCAGGCCACTACAAAGCAGCGGGAGTTGGTACGGTTGCAGGTAGTTACATTGCATTACAAGGGTGGGAGTTGCTATGGGTTACTGGCAGTTACAAACTGTTACAAAGCACAGGAGCTGCTAGGGGGTACAAACACAGTTATATTTGTAGCTTAGACAGATCAAAACAAAAAGAGAGGGTGAGTCTTTAGTCAATTTCGAGTACAGTCCATGCAGCAAGCATATTTACAGAAGCAGAACATTGAGCTATTGATTAGCCTTTTGAATGGAAATTCCTCTTCACCACCTGCTGGAAAAAAAAAAAAAGACCTCTACCTATCAACCTAAAATAGTGAAGTATCACACTTTTTTAAAACGTAAATGTCATTATCATAAATGCCTAGGCAGAGAAAAAATTCAGCTACCATAAATAACCAAGAAAACAAGGTAACTCAATAAGAAAAAGAAAGGCCTAAGGGTACCCTAAGCCTTTTGCTGGGTGGCCACAGGCCTCAGTTCACAGTGTGGTCTCTCTCACGTCCAGCACAGGTAGCAACCAACTGCAGATCACTTTGTAGCTCCTACCAGGTAGTCCTGGCTGGTCTAAGACAGCAGCTGACCTCAGCCTGCATGGAAGCCCCTCCTAAGAGGCCCAAGAACCAGCACACCTGGTATCTGGCTTTAGACGACAACAGAACACCACCCAGTATGCCCCACAAGTGGTACATACAAAGGGTGGTCTCAACAGGCACTAGAGCCTACTGCACAGCAGCTCTTACGCTATGGTTGTGGCCATTCCTCACAACCAGTCAGCCTGAGAGTCGATCATACCCACAGACAGCGCAACAGCAAACTACAACAGGAGGGCACATAACCCACATAAGGGATACTCCTGGAGCTCCTATTGCAGGTTACCAGAAAGACAGTGCCACTGGGCCCCACAAGACATCTAAAAAAAAGGCCACCCAGCTAAGATTGGGAGATGTACCAGATTTACCTAATACATAGAAACACAGACAGGCAGCCAAAATGAGGAAACAAAGAAACATGTCTCAAATGAAAGAACAGAGGAAAATTCCAGAAAAAGAACTAAATGAAATGAAGGCAAGCAATTCATCAGATACAGAGTTCAAAACAATGGTTATAAAGATGCTTAAGAGACTTAAAACTTCAAAGAGATAATAAGCATAAAAAGAACATAGTCATAAAAAAGAACAAGTCAGAAATGAAGACTACAATAACTGAACTGAAGAATACACTAGAAAAAATCAACAGCAGATGAGATGAAGCAGAGGAATGAATCAGTGATTTGAAAGACAAGGTAGCAGAAAACACCCAATCAGAACCACAAAAAGAAAAAGAAATTTAAAGTATAAGAATAGTTAAAGGGACCTCTGAGAAAACTACAGGTGAAACAACACTCACATCATAGGAGTACCAGAAGAAGAGGGAGAAAAAGGGATTGAGAAGGTATTTGAAAAAATAATGACTGAAAACTTCCGTAACGAGGTGAAGGAAATAGACATACAAGTCTAGGAAGTACAGTCCCAAACAAAATGAACCCAGAAGCCCACTAACAAACATAATTAAAATGCCAAAGGTTAAAGACAAAGGGAGAATCTTAAAAGCAGCAAGAGAGAAGCAATAGTTACCTAAAAGGTAGCTCCCATAGGACTGTCAGCTGATTTCTCAACAGACACTTTACAAGCCAAAAGGAAGTGGCATGAAATATTCGAAGTGATGAAAAACAAGAACCTCCAGCCAAGACTGCTCTACCCAGCAAGACTATCATTTAAAATTGAAAGACAGATAAAGAGCTTACAGACAGGAAAAAGCTCAAGGAATCTATCATCGCCAAACTAGTATTAAAAGAAATGTTAAAGGGGCTTTTTTAAGAGGAAGAAGAGGGGGAAAAAAGAACATAAATATGAATAATAAAATGGCAATAACTATGTACCTATCAATAAACACTTTAAATGTAAATAGATTAAATGCGCCAATCAAAAGACACAAGGTGGCTTAACAGATAAGAAAACAAGACCCATACATATGCTATCTACAAGATATCCACTTATGATTGAAAGACACAGACTGAAAGTAAAGAGATGGAAAAAAATATAAATGAAATGGAAATAAAAAGCTGGGGTATCCATACTCATATCAGACAAAATAGACTTAAAAGAAAGACTATTTTTTGGAGGAAGCTGGCGGACTAGGTCAAAGCAGGGTTCATCTCCTCCCAGGTCTGCATTGAAATTACAACCAAATTATAAAATACTCAACAAGGAGAATCAATTGAAGTCCAGTTGATGGTAACGCCTACATCTGATAATATAAGGGAGCCACATCGAAGCCGGTAAGGGCAAATTTGTGACTAGAGCTGGACCTGCACCTGTGGGTAGTGCAGGAACACTGGGAGGTAGAGCGAGGCTGCAGTGGCTCCCCTGAAGGAGAAGGGGTTCCTGGTCTCATTTGGGGGCTCCCCAGCCCAGGGTCCCAGTCCAGGGAAGAGGCGATTCCAATAACTGACTGTAAAAACCAGAGGAGATTCCAGCCATGTGGGTGAGAAGGAGGGAGACTGAAACCCTAGACTCCCCTTTGAAGGACCTGCGCACACAGGCTTTCTGACCTGAGGACACTCTCGTGGGGTGCCAGCAGGTGGGTCAGAGGCTCGTGAGGGATTCATTCTGAGAAAGTCTGCATTACCTAGCACCAAAACAGGGCTGGAAAGGGAGTCACCATTGTGCCTTAGTCCGTCCCCCGTCCCCCATACTAGGCAATCTACAGACAGTGCCAGCTTGACTTTGCAGACTCCTCCCACAGAGCCGTTAGGAAGCCCTGGCCAGAGGGATCAGCCCTCACCACCCAACCTGCAGATTGCATGGGGCTTTTGTTGCTGGATGGCTGCCGAGCCTTGCACAGATTCAGAGCCAAGCATTCACAGCTGGCGGCCAGTGCTGTGAGCCGTTTCCACTCCCACCAGGCAGCCAGCGTTGTGAGCCGTATTTCCAAGATAGGGTCTGGCAGATCACTGCTGTCAACACGAACTTGGGCGGATATTGGGGATCTGTGGACCAGTCCCAGACAGCAGTTGGTCCTGCTATGATCTGGGACTTTTGCAGGAACAGGCAGTTACCAAACTTGCTGCAAGACAGGCTGTATGGATCTGACTGCCACCATCTCTCTCAGATCTCGCCCCACCCTACCCACAAATTGCCCCAGGCAGCCCACTGACAGTGAACTGCCATAGCTCTCTGCCCCTGCCCTTCCCTGATCTCCCAATTCACACAGGAAACAAACTTTGGCTAGCACAGGGATGGGCAATGGACTGAAATCAGTGGCAGGCAAACTTCTGCTGCCTGCGAGACTTGCAATACTGTGTCCCAGGAGTGTAAGGGTCTGTGGGATCCTTCCAGACAGCAGACAATGAATGGGTTAACACTGACCTCAAGGAATAAATCTAAAGATATCTTGAGAAAATAAAAATTAAAATACAATCATCCAAAATCTGTAAGACACTGCAAAAACTGCCCTAAGAAGGAAATTCATAGCACTGCAGGCCTACCTCGAGACTCAAGAAACAAGAAAATACCTAAAGGAACTAGAAAAAGAACAAAGCCCAAAAGTGAGAAAGAGGAAAAATAAAAATCAGAGCAGAAATAAACAAAATAGTCTTAAAAAATATATTAAAAAAAATATAAAAAGATCAATAAAACTAAGAGCTGGTTTTTAAAAAGTGTAACAGAGAGTGACTTCAGAAACATGGCAGAGTGAGAAACATCCCCAGATCTCTCCCCTTGAAGCAATAATAAGCGTAACATCTAAACCTCAATAAAACACCCAAACTGCACACCACCACTTCTAAGCGTGGGATCTTCGCATAAGAGCTACCACAGATAAGACCCCAGCAGTCGGGCAGTGGACTGGGAGAAACAAAGAAGCTGCCTTTCACGGCCGGAGCTCCCTGTAGAAGGAGCAGGGAGAGGAGACAGTCCAGAAAGTTCTCTGAACAACCCTGCCCAGGTAGAGCTGTGAGATCCACGCAGCCGATGGCAGGGCCCGGTCATAAGGGTAGAAAGCAGAGGAGTGAATTTTACCAGCCACAGTTGCAAAACTGAGGCTGAGCCGCAGTATCCCATCCCCCAACATAGAGGGTCACTAACCCATACCCTCCGAGAACGAACACCGGAATCCCCAGGGAATGTGAGCAAATACTACTGAAAATGTCAGTAACACTGACAGACTGAGACTGGGGGTAGTAAGCGTGATTAAACATCTATAAGGGAAAAAAAAAGGCATTAAGACATTATATAAGCAGGAATCCATGAGGCTTAGATGCCACCAACCACAAACCAAAAGAAAAGCGCCTTCATTGCAACAGGCTACAGAGACTATTACATAATAAATATTCTTTCTGGAAAAGAAGCAGAATACAATTCCATTAATGCCCAGGTGGAGAAATAGTCCATTAAACACCATGAACAACCAAGGCTGTTGAAGGCAGCTCGGAAAGAGAAAAATCTCCAGAAAATAAACTTACAGACATAGAAATATACAACTTAAATGACAGAGAATTCAGGATGGTACTTCTGAAAAAACTCACTGAGATCCGAAAAAATTCTTATCAACAATTTCAGGAACTGAAAAAAACAAGTAGATGAGCAGAATGAGTTCTTTAGCAAGGAGATTGAAACCTTCAAAAAGAATAGAATAAAAATTATGGAGATAAAGAACACACTGCAAGAGATTAAAAATGAAATACCAAGCTTGGGAAATAGAGTTGACCAAATGGAGGAAAGGATCGGTGATATCGAAGACAGAAATCTAGAAATAAATCAGAAGGAAGAAGACATCAGGAGAGGAAACAAAGAATAATGGGAATTCTCGAAGGGGAGGAAAATGAGCAAAGATTAGAAAGCATTTTCAGACAAATGCTTGATGAGAATTTCCCAAATGTAAGGAATCAGCTGGAGTTTGGAATTCAAGAAGTCAACAGAACACTCAATTATCTCGACTCAAAAAGGCCTTCACCAAGACACATGGTATTAAAGTTATCAAAAATCAATGACAATGATAGAATTAACAGGGCAGCCAAGGAGAAGAAAACGGTAACTGATAAAGGAAAACCCATTAGATTATCATCGGAATTCTCAGTGCAAACCTTACAAGCTACAAAGGAATAGAATCAAATATTTAAACTATTAAGTGAAAGGAACTACTAGCCTAGAATAATGTATCCAGCTAAGCTCTCCTTTAGATGTGAAGGAGAAATTAAGACTTTTCCAGACATACGAAAGTTGACGGAATTCTCCACTATGAAGCCTGCACTACAGGAAATACTGAAAGGGGTCAGTTCACCTGAAACAAAATGACCAAAAAAAAAAAAGTAATACATAATTAGGAGTAATGTGACTATAGGGTAAATAGAAGCAGAAGACTGCAACTCTTACTAAGGACAGGGCATTATAAGCTTAAGTAATAAGAGAACTGTTATGACAAGATAGCAATGAACATTCGTCATACATAGGAACAAACTGAGATAACAATGACTGAAAATGGGGGCAATCAAAGATCCAAAATCGCAAAGGGGAATGGAGATAAGGCATGCTCAGAAGAAAGTGGATGGCTGTGTATATATATAACTATCCTTTACATATTCATAATGGTAACCACATGCCAAAGATTCAGAACCCTTGTATGTAACATAAAACAAGAAGGACCAGAGGGAAAATCCACAAAGACAAAAATAAAGGGAAAAAAAAAAAAAAACAACACAAGGATAAGGACGCAATGGAAACACCGAGCTACCAGAAAGCAAAACATAAAATGGATATAAAATCATCCTAAATGTAAAAGGACTGAACTCACCAATAAAAAGGCACAGAGTTAGAGAGTGAATCAAAAAACAAAACCCAACCATACGCTGCCGTCAGGAGATATATCTCAGCTCTAAAGACAAATATAGACTCAAAGTGAAAGGGTGGAAAATGATATTTCAAGCAAATGGCATTCAGAGAAAAGCGGGAGTAGCAGTACGAATATCAAACAAAATAGACTTCTAAATAAAAAAGGTAAAGAAAGATACTGAGGAACACTTCATAATGAAAAAGGGAATCATGCACCAAGAAGACATAATACTTATTAATATCTATGCTGCCAATCAGGGAGCCCCAAAATATGTAAAGCAATTACTAACAGAACTAAAAGGAGAAACGGACCAAAACACTATCGTAGTAGGGGACCTAAATACCCCACTGTCAGATATGTATAGATCATCCAAACAGAAAATCAGTAAGGAAATAACATTTTTAAATGGCATTAGACCAACTAAACATAACTGACATTTACAGAGCATTCCATCCCAGACCAGCTGCTTATAATTCTTCTCTAGTGCACATGGAACATTTTAAAGGATTGACCACATACTGGGACACAGAGATAGCCTCAACAAATATAAGAGGGTTGAAATCATAACAACCATATTCTCTGATCATAATGCTTTGAAACTAGAGATCAACTGTAAAAAGAAAGTGGAAAGAACCACAAATAAATAGAGATTAAACAACATAATACTGAAGAATAATTGGGTCACAGAAGAAATAAAAAGGAAGATCAAAAGATACATAGAAACGAATGATAATGACAGTACAACATATTAAAACTTTGGGGACATGGCAAAACTGGTCATAAAAGGAAAGTTCATATCATTACAGGCCTACTACCAAAAACAAGAACGATACCAAATAAACAACCTAATGCTTCATCTTTAAAAACTAGAAAAGGAAGAAAAAATGAGGCCTAAAGTCAGCAGAAGGAGAGATCTCATCAAAATTAGAGCAGAAATAAATGAAACCAAAAACCAAAAAAACTATAGAAAAAATAAATAAAACAAAGAGCTGGTTCTTTGAGAAGCTTAAAAAAATTGACAAACCCCTGGCTAGACTCACTAAAGAAAAAAGAGAAAGGACACAAACAAAATCAGGGGTGAAAGAGGGGAAATTACAACAGACACTGCAGAAATACAAAGGATCACACAAGAACACTATGAAAAAGTATATAATACCTAATTTAATAACCTAAAAGAAATGGACCAGTACTTAAAAAATACAATCTTCCCAGACTGAATCAAGAAGAACTGGAAAATCTAAAAAGACCGATCAGCAGTATGGAAATTGAAACAATCATCAAAAACCTACCAAAAGTTATAGTCCAGATGGCTTCGCCAGTGAAATCTACCAAACATTCAAAGAAGATTTAATACCTGTTCTCCTCAAACTCTTTCCAAAAATCGAAGAGCAGGCAATACTTCCCAACTCATTTTATGAGGCCAATATTACTGATACCAAAACCTGGTAAAGATAACACAAAAAAAGAAAACTACAGACCAATATCTCTCATGAATACAGGTGCAAAAATTCTAAATAAGATACTAGTGAACCGAATATAGCAGTATATTAAAAAGTCTATACACCACAATCAAGTGGGCTTTATCCCAGGGGCATAGGGATGGTTCCACATATTCAAATCAATTAATGTGATACACCACACAAACAAATTAAAAAATAAGAATCATATGATCATATCAATAGATGCAGAAAAAGCCTTTGACAAGATGCAGCACTCATTTATGATCAAAACACTTAACAAAATTGGTATAGAAGGAAAATACCTTAACATAATAAAGGCCATCTAAGACAAACCCTCAGCCAACATTATAGTTAATGATGAAAAACTAAAA
>NW_006442105.1:193642-209105 GCF_000325575.1 Pteropus alecto
CCCATGATATCACTTATATGTGGGATATAAACCTAAAAGCAACAAATGAGCAGGACAAACAAACAGAGACTCATGGACATGGACTATAGACTAGTGGTTACTAGTGAGGTGGGGGTGAAAGGGGAGGTAGACAGGGTAAAGGGGGTCAAATATAGGGTTTAGGGGGATGGTGAAGTGAGTAAAGGAGATCAAATATATGGTAGCTGAAGGAAACTGGACTTTGGGTGGTAAACACACAATATGCAGATGTCAAATGATAATGTACCTCTGAAAATTATATAATTGTATTAACCAATGTTACCCCAATAAACTTAATTTAAAAATTTTTTTAAATGAAAGATAAAAATCATATGACCATTTCAAAACATGCAGAAAAATCTTGACAAAATCCAGCATCCATTTCTAATGAAAATTCTCAGCAAAATGGGAATAAAGGGAACATACTCATTATAATAAAGGTCATATATGACAAACCCACAGCTAACATCATACTCAATGTGAAAAAGCTAAAAGTGTTTTCCTTAAGATCAGGAACAAGAGAAGGATGTTCACTTTCAGCGCTCTTATTCAACACAGTATTGGAAGTCCTACCCACAGCAATCAGACAAGAAAAATAAATAAAAGGCATCCAATTTGAAAAGGAAGAAGTATAACTGTTATTACTTACAGATGACATAATATATAGAGAGAGAATCCTAAAGATTTGACCAAAAAACTTTAGAACTGATAAATGAACCCAGTAAAGTAGCAGGATATAAAATTAGTATTCAGAAATTGGTTGCATTTCTATACATCGGTAACAAAGTATCAAAAAGACAAATTAAGAAAACAATCCCATTTACAAGTGTATCAAAAAAATAAAATACCTAGGAATAAATTTAAGGAAAGAGGTAAAAGACCTGTTCTCAGAAAATTATAGGACACTGAAGAAACTGAATATACAAATAAATACACAAACTATGCTCATAAATAGGAATAATTAACATTGTTAAAATATCCATACTACCCAAAGCAATCAATCTACAGATTCAATGCAATCTCTAACAAAATATCAATGAGATTTTTCACAGAACTAGAACAAATAATCCTAAAATTTATATGCAACCACAAAGACCTTGAATAGCCACAGCAATCTTGAGAAAGAACAAAATTGGAAGTATCACCTACCTGAATATCAAACTATACTACAAGGCTACAGTAATCAAAACAGCACAGTGCTGGCATAAAAACAGACATAGATCAAAGGAACAGAATACAGAGCCCAGAAATAAATCCATGCCTATATGGTCATTTAACGTATGACAATGGAGGCAAGAATATGAACTGGGGCAAAGACAGTCTCTTCTATAAATGGTGATGGGAAACTGCACAGATATATGCAAAAAAATGAAACTGGACCACCTTCTTACACCATATATGAGAATAAACTCAAAATTGATTAAAGACTTAAATTTTAAGACCTGAAACCACAAAAGTCCTAGAAGAAAATACAGGCAGTAAACTCTGACATTACTCTGAATAAATTTTTTTGGATCTAACTCCTTGGGCAAGAGAAACAATGAGACTACATCAAACTAAAGGTTTGCACAACAAAGGAAACTATCAACGAAATGAAAAGAGCACCTACTGAATGGGAGGTATTTGCCAATGATATATCTGATACAGGGTTAATATTCAAAATTTATTTGCCAATGATATATCTGATACAGGGTTAATATTCAAAACTTATATTCATTCAACTTAACACCGAAAAAACAAGTAATTCAATTTAAAAAAGGGCAGACAATCTGAATAGACATTTCTCCAAAGAGGACATATTGATGGCCAAAAGACATGAAAAGATGCTCAATATCACTAATCATCAGAGAAGTGTAATTAAAACCACAATGAGATATCACCTCACACCTGTCTGAATGGCTATCAGCAATAAATCAACAAACAAGTTTTGGTGAGGGAGTGGAGAAAAGAGAACCATCACTGTCGGTGGGATTGCAAATTGGTACAGTCACTATGAAAAAGTCTGGAGGTTCCTCAAAAAATTAGAAGTAGAACTGCATTATGACAGCAATTCCACTTCTGGGTATTTTTCCAGATATCCCAAACACCAATTAAAAAAGATACATGCTCCTTATGTTCACTGCAGCTTTATTTACAATACCTAAGGTATGGAAGCAACCTAAGTGTCTATCAATAGTCAATTAGATAAAGAAAATGTGGTACATATACACAATGGAATATTATTCAGTCATAAAAATAATGAAATCTTACCATTTATAACAACCAGATGGACCTGAGGGTATTATGCTAAATGAAATCAGTCAAACAAAAAATGAGAAATACTGTATGATCTCACATGTGGAATCTAAAGAAAATAAACAAACAAAACAGAAACAAACTTATAGATACAGAGAATAAACAGGTTTCCAGGGGGGTGAGGGTTGGAGGGCTGAGTAAAAAAGGTGAAGGATTAAGAAGTACAAATTTCTAGTTAGAAAATAGTCATGAGCTCCATATTAAAATTAAAAAAAAAAAAAAAGAAAATAGTCATGGGGATGTAAAATATAGCATATGGAACATAGTCGACAATATTGTAATAACTATATGGTGTTGGGTGGGTACTAGACTTATTGGATCATGTTGTAAGTTATATAAATGTCTAAGCACTATGTTGTATGCCTGAAATTAACATATAATAATATCGAATGTCACTATTTAAATTGAAAAATATTTTTTTAATTGAATACTGTAAAAGGATCCTGAGAGCAAAAAGTTTGAGTGCCATTGGTGTATATGCTACTCTTCACAGTAAAAAAGGGAGAAAATAAAAATATATCTTTGTACTAGCTTGTATATGCATAAAGTAACTCAGAAAGGATAAATAAACCAGTGATTAAGCAAAGATTGTAGGGAATGGTAAGACAGAAGACCTTTTACTCAATCTTTTTAATTATTATTTTGGAGCTACATATAAATCAAAAAATTCAGTTCAAAGAAAAATGGTAGAGGCTAGGAGTCAGCAATGACAGGTAGGAATGAAGTCAGGCTGAAAGGGGAAGGACCACAAAGTATGTGTGGAGTATCTGCCCTCCCCCACATCTAGAAATAACTATCTTCAGGCAAAATATTAGAGGATTCTTCTCTAAAGAAATGAAACCTGGTGAACTCACAATGCAATATGCCTTACTGTTGAATTGCACACCTGAATCTTACTGGATTTCATTAACCAATAAATTAACCAATTAATTCGTGAATTAAAAAAAAATGAAACAAAGAGACCCAGAGAGCTTCTAGTATGAGACTTCTCATCTTAAACTATAACAGGCAACCATGTATCATCATTCAAAGTCTGCAACATGTAAGATAAACAGAAAAGCTAACCTACAGAAAACTGAGGTATAATTCAGGAACTTGAAATTTTTAAAGAAAATTTAAAAGAATTTTTAAAAACAACAAAAACAAGAAGTCATGTACCCAGAGATATTGTAGTTATTGGACCCAACTGCCAAGTGGATCTGGTTGAAAAAGATACTGTCAATTTTCTAATAGTCATCTTAAAATTATGACTATACATGCCAGCCACATGTTCTTGTGGAAATTACATTCTTATATGAACATGGTACAGAGGAAAAAAAAAGTTTTAATATCAGATATAAACTTATTTCACTTACTACCTATCTGCTCCTGAGGAAAGTATTCAACTTTTGAGCCTGTTTCTTCCAGTGTACCTTGGCTAATATCAGCCTTATTATAAGAATTTAATAAGTTATTTTTTCCTAATACATTCCCTAGCACTTAAGGAATGTTCCAAAAATGGCATTCTTGTTGCCTACAATACAGCAGAAAAGGCTGACAGTATGTTACTACAAAGTAGTTTAAAAAAAAAAACAAACAGATTGGTGGTGGTTGCCAGAGGTATAGGGAAGTAAAAGAAATTGGAAAGATATTTTTGTTTGTATTTTTTTAGTTTAAATAAATTGATTTTTAAAACCAACAGAAATCACAATGAAATATGCTTTAAGGTTAACATCATTTAATGTTTTCATTTTCACTTTTAAACATACGATTTGCATATACAGTGAAAAATAGATTCTGTGGGCACAACAGAATACGAGAGAAAGGGAAAAAATCGGACAAAAAAATCAACTCTAAGGGGTTAAAAATGAAACTTCATTCCATGCCTGAGTCTACATAAACTTGAGAAGGAGAAAAAGATTACACATAATCACAACTGATGTAGAAAATAATCGGGTCATTCTATCTCAACAAGAACTTCTCCTTATGATCCAGATCGTGGCTTCTGGTCTGGCCTGTTTCACGAATGATAATCTGAAATACAGCCACTGGTCTCTTCTTCTTTACCATCTAAGTCCTTAAAGTTAGCTCAATGAATTTAAAGAACAGAGCCAAAAAACAATCAGATTGGTATGTGTACAATGTCAATGGCCAACTTCTTCCACGTACATTATTTAAAAATACACATGCAAGTAAAATGCTTACTCAGACCTAAACAAGTTAATTCCAACTCACCTAAACTTCTTGATTTAGGATTAACTAAGTGAAGCAATCAAAAAGTTGGCATCTTTAAGAGCTGAGGCTAGGGAAATGAAATATCTCAGTTCATCTTTATATTCAGTATACATTTCATATCAGAATCAAGTTTCTAGTGAGTGAATTTTGAGTTTCAACTATGGTTGCCCCACTGATGAAAAGGGATGGGGGCATCAGTCCACAGCTCTCACCCTTCAGTTGGAAGGCAGCCAAGGGAACAAAGCACGACTGAATCAAGGGCATCTCAATGACATAACTCAATAGTCTGTGGTTCTAACAGCTCCAAGTTCAAAATTAATACTCTATTACAACATTAAAAACTGTTTCATTTCTGTAAGTAAAACATACAGCTTTAAAAATTACCATCTGAAAAGCCATTCTTATTACATAGCACATAAAATCATAAAAGCAACATTTTTAGCTATAAAAACTAGTGTTGTCACATATCACATTTGGCAATTTTCCACCATGTCAAACATCCAAAGAGAGGATAGTCAAGTACACTTTCTTTCAACTGAAAACAGACTCTCCGCTGTCAAAAAGTCCACTCGAATTGACTACGAAAATAGATCTGTAGTCACCACAAAGTTCATTTGGCATCTTGTTTCACATGGAGATCTATTTATGTCAGCCTCAGAGATAGAGTCAGTTGAACAGTAAAATAAGAGTATGTATGTAAACAGCCACACAGAATAAAAACAGAATTTGTACTACTAGGAGTATATTTTATTAAAAATAGGGCCACATGGCATGGAAGCATAGAGAACCTCACCATATTAATCTGCATTTGTAAAAGTACATTTTTAAAGCATGTAGGACAGAAAACTGGGATAATTACGAGCTTTAAAATTCACACAGTTAAAGAAATAAGAAATAACAACAATGCAAAAATGTGGGTTTTCCAGACCTCACACATAGGGTTCAAAATTAAATGGTTTAAGCTTCTCTATGACATTTGAGTCAGGAATAAAAACCAGGCTGGTGTCCTGGTCAAGTTGAGTGGATCTTGAACAGGTGATTCATGTCCTGAGGTCTCATATCCCATCTATTCCCAGAGACTCCACAATAGTCATGGTCCCACTGTAACTGCGCTGAACTGCATGTATACAAACTTCATTTCTTTAATATAGCTTTTTCTGATTCAAACTGGTTGCTTATTCCACCTTTTCTCCCTCTACCTGTGTTTGCCTGCTCCTTTATTTATTAAGCCTTAGGACATAGAGTTTATCGAGTCTCAGGTCTATAATCATGAGGACAATAATTTCTGGTTACACTAAGGATAACATCTTAGCTGTAGATGTGTTTCAGCCCCACCAAGGCAGAACCCCACTGGCCAGGGGACTGGACAGGATGGCGTTGGACTGATTCCAGAAATGAATGTAGTAATCAATTACCCAGCCCCATCCAATCGTCCAATCAGTAGCACCCAGCCCCAACTCCTTTAGTTTCCATGACTACTGATTTTTCCCTATATAATTTGTACTACTCCTGAGATGCAGGGGACGTGGGTGGTGGTGGGGAACTGGTTAAGACCATTAGCTCACCCTGCATCTCCAGGACTTGCAACTCTCTAAAATAAATCCTTACTTTCTTTGCTGCAAAACCTGCACATATTTTTTTCTTTGACTCAGACGTGCACAGGCAGATGGACTCCTTTCGTTTCAGTACCACCACCAGCCCTCACCATGCCACCACCAAGGCTGCACACTTCCCCGTACTCAAGGGACAGCCACAGTGCCCCAGTCCTACAAGACAGGAAATCTGCTCTTTAAAAGCCTTCAAAAGGATGGAAAAGAGAATCTTCTGTGCCGTGCAGTCCCAGCAAGGCCTGAAACAGTAACACTGTAACTATGGCTCTCATTCTATTTTTCTCACTATTCTTTAAATATTACTTTCTCCACAGGTAGAAAAATAAGCTATAACTAGGCTGAGGTGGCAATAAAAATACTCTAAGCTGACACTAAAAACATAATGTCTCCAAATAAAGCAAATCTCCACATACTTGTTTGCAATTGTTTTGCCTTCTTCAAGATTTAAAAGATAAAGCTCTAAAACTTTAAGGTTCAAGTTGATTTCAAATTTGGTATTTTTTCCAAGGATTGCTAACAAAAACAAACAAGGAGGACCAAACCGGAAAAGCATCATTTTAACGGGAGCTATTGTCCTGTCCCCACCCATGACCCTGAGAAGTCAGCCTTGCTGGAGGCCTGCAAAGCCTTAGAGGTCCTGGGGCTATCATACCACTGCCTCAGGGTAGTTCCCTGGTGGCTTACAGCCAACAGCTCCTGAAGTAACATGTAGCCTAGCCAGGTTCTGGTTTCAGGTTTGAATGTTTGATGTTAAACCAAAAGAATCTACAGTTTTTCTTGCCAGAGTCACTCACTCACTCATTCATACATATCATCATACTACTAGCATAACACTAAATAACTTATCCCTTAAGGGCTACGCCTAACTCTAAAAAGAAAATGCCTTTCAAAACATGTATGTTTAAATAAGGTATTTCAAGAGTTCCATAAGGAAACTATAGAATGAGCTAGTGCTGTCAAAGAGTTCATGTTCTGTCTAAAGAGCAGTCCACTTACGTGGATTACTTATAACTATGATGTCACTACTTTGAAAAGAACTATTAAAACTATTACTGAAAACATTTATCATAAACTAAAATGCTCTGCAAATGATATTATTACACAAGGGTAGCAGGAGCTATATGTAAATCGACTGCAAGGACTCTAGAAGACCCAGAACAGGGATCCTAAGGCCATGCCTGTGGCTGCTCCTGCCAGCATGCCCAGCGCCAGATCACTGTCGTTGTCTTGATACCGCTCACGAATGATGACTTGGTTGGCAGGCTGTTGTCCATAAAGTCCTAAAAAAAAAAAGGGGGGGGGAGGAATAGATCTCTAAGAAACAGTTTGTGAAGTCTAACTCAAAAAGATGGCTCACTCAACTGGGACCCTTTCTGAGAATAATCAAGGTCATTGCTCCATGCATTTGCGTCCCTCCTCCTATAGCCTTGTCTTCCCCTGGAGAATTGGTAGGGTGGCTGCAGTGAGTGCTCCTCAGTTCTCCTGCACCACAACAGGCTAAGGTGACCAGACTAGGCCTAGTGAGAACACCTCCATTTCTAAGATCGCAGCAAAAGAAAATCAAGATGCACAGCTTTCTAAGGTCTAAAGTCCCAAACACTGCAGAGAGCAAAATCCTGATGAAGATATAAACTTCAGCCTCCAATTTCTACTTCAGGCCTCTACATCATGCTTATCAGGATAACAGGAAAATGGGGAACAGCTGAGGAGATACATAGAGCCTGTAGACAATGGGAAAGTCAAGTTGAGAATACCCATTAAAAGCTAAAAATGAAAATACTATCTAAAAGCTAATTAGCTTCTTACAATTCATGCAAACCATTTTTTAAATGAAACCTTAAATGTACTAATATAACCATAAAGTTCTGCTTTTCATTTTTAAACATAAATCTTTATAGGGAAAGTATGTTAGAGAAAAATCTTCTAAAATACAAACTTTTAAACAAATTTAATTTATTTTTAATTAAATTTATTAGGGTGACATTGGTTAATAAAATTATATAGGTTTCAACTGTACAATTCAATAATATGTCATATGTATATTGCATTGTGCGTTCACTATGCAAAGTTAAATTTCCTTCCGACACTGTATATTTAATTTAACCCCCTTTACCCTTATCTACCTCCCCCGGCTTTCCTTAATATCTTATTTGCATTATTAAAGTTTACAACTAGAAATGTAGTGCTTGTTCTCTTCTATACATCACAACTTTATTGTCTAATAACTAATTAGCTTTAAAATTGCTCACATATAGTGTTAATATTCCTCCTTGACCTGCTAGTCTTTTAATAGTTCAACTCTAAGACAGCTAGAAACTAGTCTAATGGTAATGTTAACATATAGATGAAGAATGAAGTGAAGCCAACAGTGATAATGAAGACTAACATTAATATTACTTCCCAGTCTAAGCATTTACAGTGGTAAAAGCATTTACACACAGTGACTCACTTAATCCTCACATCTACCCTATGAGATGAGTTTATTATTCCATCTTCCATCTTACAGATGAGCATAAAGGGGTTACATATGGGGGTTAAGGGAGTAAGGGCAAACATAGGCCCTCAGGCTACCTTGCACACTTAACCACTAGTGCCTCAAATATGATGGAGAGAAAAATCAAGCCACAGAGTAGAAATAATGAGACCACTATAAACCTCTAAGAGTGGATCAGGTAACAAACAGTATTAGAAGCAAATGATTATGCCATGTTTAAATTTCAAAACTGATGAATTGTAGCATTCACTTTCACAGCCTTGAAATTTCAATTAGGGAGTTCCAACTAGTTAAATATAATACTGCAGAAAATTATAAGCTGACCTAATTAAAAGATCTGAAAAAATCTAAATCTGCATTCCTTCTATAGGTCACAGCAAAGAATACCCTCACTACATGACCAGGAGACCACTCTCCTGCGGCTCCTGCTTACCTGTGCCCCTAAGTCCTTACCAAAGTCAGCTAAGGATATTTCCAAGCAGTACTTACTTTAATTATCTAATTTAACTAAGTGTTTGGTCAAAATGTGAATGTGAAAAAGACAAATATTTTTCTATGACAACTAAGTTAGATACTTGAGGAATGATTAAAAAGCAGGTAACTTTTACGAATTATGATCAATCCAAGGAATTGAGTAAATTATAAAAGATGGGGAATGGGGAGCCTAGAACCAAAATCTGGAGGTTTGCTCTTGGATTTACCCTTGGAAACTGCACTGCAATAATTTGTCATGAGTATGATCTCTACAGGACGGAAATTGGGACCCCAAACAAGGGAGCCAACTCAAAGCAAAGCCCTCAAGCCAAATCAAAAGACAGCTGAAAAAATGTCCACTAAAGAGGGTGAATTAAAACAGAATACTTACAGTACATATACAGCACTCTTTGTACTTTTTTAATTGGCTGACCACGAGTCTCAATTATATTAAAGAGAAGGCCTTTAACCAGTTCTATGCATAATGAGGATCTCTACAAACACTGGAAGGTAGTGTGCCATGAAGCTGGCAAACCACTGGGTTGTCTTAGAAAGGCTGACTAAAGAGCTTGTCTGGTTATTAGCACAATGTTGCTGTGGGATGACCACAAACCAACTCAGGCCTTCCACAGCAAGCACACCTGCTGGTTGGTCACAATGCTAATGCTGAATATCTACCCGCTACAGCAAGAATTCTGAGGTTCCTCATGAGAGTGCCTTTTTTTTTTTTTTATGAGGAAAATCAAGGGCAGGATGGAATCTGATTTATAGAAATTCCCTTTATAAGCACTTCTGCAGAACTTCTGCTCTTCTATATGATAAGAAACTGCTGAGGTTATGCCAGTCTGTGGCCTGAAAGCTGAATAAGAGGCTGGCTCTCATGGTGTGGGTAAGGCTAGAGATTAAAAACCCACCACCAACTCCAAAATAAATGGGCAAAGAAAAATAATTCATACAAGAGTAAATCTAATTTGTAAACATATTTGTGACTAAGGAGGTTATCAAAACTTTTAGAGTATAACAATAGGCAATCTTTACGGGACTACAGAAAAATCAGCATACCATTAACTCCTGACAATGTAAATTGGTAAACTGTTCTAGAAATCAGTTTGGTAAATGGTATCAAGACTTACTGTAATATTGTCAGATAAAATAATAAAGTCTGGATTTCCCTTAAAAAAAATCGAGAGGTGGGGAGAGGAAATGAAACAAGATTAGCCATGATGTGGTAAATCACTGAGGCTAGTAATAGGCAAGTGACAGTTCATTATACTATTGTCTCTACTTTCGTATGTTTAAAAACTTTTATAATTTCTAGTGGTATCAAAAGAAACAAAAATGTCTATGCCCCTTGACATATTAATTTAATATACAGAAATGAGAAATGCTACAGCATATTTAACAGGAATGAAAAAAAAAATGACTAGAGATGTCCAAACCAAGCAAAAAAAAGAAAAGAATAAACAGCCAATACTAGAAGACTTAACTAATAATATATCATACAACATAATATGAAATCATTAAAAATACTTTTTAAGATTATATATCACCCTGGACAAAATATATAAATTTTAAAATGAGAAAGAAATGCAAAAAGCAATGTAAAGTTATAAAGATTTTATATGAGGAAAGTAATTCAAACAAAAATGGTTGTGCTAGGCTCTCAGTCATTGGACAAATATTCCATTTTTTTCCATCGTTATTTTATTGGTTTTCAATTTTGAGATGAAAAAAAGCCAAGCAAGGCAGAATCTTCCACAGTCAATGCTAGTTAACTAATCTCAACTGTAAGAGATATCAGGAACAGATGAGTATAAAAACTCTCTCTTGTACTAAGCACTAATGTATGAGAAATCAAAGTAACCACCCCAAACTAGAAGGACACACTGACTCTGGGGCCAACCAAATCCAGAGACCCAATGATAGCCCCCTTGACTTCTCTGTGGCTATAACATCACTGATCACTTACCTTTCTGGTAACAGATTCTCAGGCCACTCCACCAGGTTTGCTCACAGTCCCTCAGAGTTGCAATCTCTCCGTGAGCTCTGGATTTCCATTCCAGTCTATTCCCCGGCTCATTCTCTTGTGAGTCGATCTGACATGCAATGCCCACTGCAAACTGCCCCTGCCTGACTTCACCTGTTCTTCAGTTCATCAGTCACATGGCTCTGGTCCTCCTCATCCTAGCTGTAGGCTCCAGCTGATGACAAGCATTCTCTTATATCTCCACCATGACCAGGGTGCACCCAAAACTTGATCTTACCAACACAAGCAAGTCACTCAAACCTACAATTTGTTTCAAGTGAGGTGAAAAATGGAAAGAAGCACATCAAACGCCCAGAATAATATAAGCACTTTCCAAGCCTCACTTCCCTTGCAAAATAGAACATCACCTCAGCAGGGATAATATTTGAAGGATGCTACCAGAAGGAAAGAATACTACTTATGCTTTAAAAGGGGCCTGTTCGTTTGGTTGCTTAATGTAAGTAAATCCCAATATGTACAAATTCTCTTCTTTAGAACAAATCTGGATACGATAGTGAAGTTTTAAAAATCGAGCCTACTACTCTAGCTTTGTAAAGCAATGTGAAAATACATAATGCTTTAAAAAAAAAAAAGCATAGTAGCAGAGTGATTTGTGGTCTATAATTAGGAAACATAGCTCACTTATCCTTAAATTGAGAAATAAAAATCCTTCAGCCTTTATTGATCTACCCCCTAAATGAAGAGAAACAAGGAATGGAAGGGTTCCATGACTTACCTGCATATGGGTACTGGTAGGATACAGCATAAGCCTGTCCATTCTCAGCATAAACAACTTGAGTTCCTGGTGGGTATGCACCACTGTATGGACCATAGCCATATGCCTGTTGAAAAGAAACAGGCTCATTAGAAATATAATTTTGAAATGCAACATCTATTTATAATTTAAAAATCTCACCACAGTGGTTATATAGGAAATGTACCTCAACATAATAAAGGCCATTTTTGACAAGCCACGCCTAACATCATACTCAATGGTGAAAAGCTAAAAGTTGTTCCTCTAAGAACAGTAACAAGATAAAGATATCCATTCTCGTTACTTTTAGTCAACATAGTACTGAAAGTCCTAGCCAGAGCAATTAGACAAGAGAAATAAAAGGGATCCAAATTAGAAAGAAGTAAAACTGTCACTATTTGCAGATGACAAGATATCATATATGGAAAACCTTAAAGGCTGTTAGAACTAATAAATGAATTCAGTAAGATTGCAGGATACAAAATAAATATACAGAAATCTATTGTGTTTCTATACACTCATGATGAACTATCAAAATGAGAAATTAAGAAAACAATTCCATTTACATCATCAAAAAAATAAAATATCTAGAAATAAATTCACCCAAGGAAGTGAAAGACTTGTACACTGAAAGCCATAAGACACTGATGAAAGAAACTGAAGAAGACACAAATAAATGGATAGTCCATGCTCATGAATTAGAAAAATATTGTTAAAATGTCCATACTACCAAAGCAATCTATAGATTCAGTGCAATCTCAATCAAAATACCAATGGTGTTTTTCACAGATAGAAAAAACAATTCTAAAATTTATATAGAACCACAAAAGATCCCAAATAGCGACAGCAATCTTGAGAAAGAGTAAAGCTAGAGGCATCATGCTTCCTGATTTCAAACTATATTACAAGGCTATAGCAATCAAAACAGTATGGTATTGGCATAAAAACAGATGCAGAGATCAATGGAACAGACACGTGAAAGGATGCTCAGCATCACTAATCATCAGGGAAATGCAATCCAAATCACAATGAGATATCACCTCATACCTGTGAGCATGGCTATTATCAAAGAGATAAGAACTAACAAGTGTTGGTAAGGATGTGGATAAAAGGGAATCCTTGTACACTCTTAATGAGAATGTAAATTGGTGCAGCCACTATGAGAAACAATATGGAGGTTCCTCAAAAAAATTTTTAATTAAAAATTAAAAATAGAATAAAAATATGATCTAGCTATTCCACTTCTGAGTAGTTATTCAAAGAAAACAAAAACACTAACTCAAAAAGATATGTGCACCCCCATTTTTATTGCAACATTTACAATAGCCAAGACATGAAAACAATGTATGTGTCCACCACAGATGAATGGATAAAGAAAATGTGGTGTATATATACAACGAAATATTATTCATCCATAAAAATAGAATTAAATCTTGCCATCTGCAACATGGATGGAACCTATGGGCATTATGCTAAGTGAAATAAGTCAGACAGAGAAAGATAAATACTGTATGATCTCACTTATATGTGAATCTAAAACAAACAAACAAACAAACAAAGTCCGCAAATAAAAGAATAACTCAGTGGATGCCAGAGGTCGGGGTTGGGAGGTGGAAGACTTGGGTGAAAGGAGTCAAAACGTACACACTTCCAGCTAAAAAATAACTCATAGATGTAATGTGCAGCATGTGACTACAGTTAATAATACTGTGTTCCATATTTGAAAGCTATTGAGAGTAAATCTTAAAAGTTCTCATCACAACAACAAAAAAATTCTGTAAGTATGTATGGTGATGGATGTTCACTAGATTTACTGTGGTGATTGTTTTGCACTACAAATATCAAATCATTACGTTGTACAACTGAAACTAATATAATGTTGTATGTCAATTACACCTCAATTTTAAAAAATACAATTTCAAACCCCTGGTAAGATTAAAATTGA
This sequence comes from Pteropus alecto, assembly GCF_000325575.1. Lineage (NCBI taxonomy): Eukaryota > Metazoa > Chordata > Mammalia > Chiroptera > Pteropodidae > Pteropus > Pteropus alecto. Next base: position 207,473 of record NW_006442105.1, read on the forward strand.
CTCTCCAAGTTATAGTAAATACAATTTAAAAGTCAATAAAAATAAATAACATAAGACAGTGTGGTTATGCCTTTTTAAAAATTTTGTTTTAAGATTTAACAAAAACAAACCCACAACTGGAGGATATAAAATGAAGAAGGCAGAAAAATGCAACAAAAAAAAGAGAACTGTATGAATTTCAATTGAGCTCTACCATTAACTTGACCTTCAGTAAGTCACCTATCTATTCAGGGCATTGTTTTGCTAATCTCTAAAATGATCAGGTTAGACCAGGTAATATATGAGATTCATCCAAAAACAGTATTCTCTTGGTGAAGCCAGCCTAGCAGCAGAACCTTCCCCAGCCCAATTTTCAGCAGTTTCAAGCAAGATAATATGAAAGACTGGGAACGTTGGGGGGCAGAAGAACCCTGAAGTCTGAGAACTGAGCAAGTAGCTGGCAGTTTTCCAGCAGCACAGGCCTATAAAAGAGCACTGCTAGAAATGGGCAGTGAACCCGCCTCCACTGCCCAAATGTCCTGAGAAAAATGGAGATAAAAGGCCTAACCTACTTTGTGAACTCACAGGTAGGGGACAGGTATGTTTAAAAACATTACAATTACTGTCATTATGTGACAAGTGCTGTGGCACAGGGGAGAACAGGGAGCTGTAGTCAGGCAAATACATGTATAGAGATAACCTGCTCTCTTATAAAGGCAAGAAACAGGACTTACGCTTCTGGAAGATGGAATACAGTACTCCCCTCAACCTATCCTTGGTTTTGCTCTCCATGGTTAGTTACCCATGGTTGACTGCAGTCTGAAACTACTACACGAAAAATTCGAGAAATAAATAATTGCTAAGTTTTAAATTGTGTGCCATTCTGAGTAAAATAATGAAATCTTGTGTTGTCCCATGCCACCCCACCAAGGATGTAAATCATCCCTTTGTCTAGCATATTCAACAGACTATCACAGTATCACAGTGCTTGTGTTCAAGTAATCCTAACTTTTTATGTAATAATTGCCCCAAAGTATAAGAGTATTGATGTTGGCAATTCAGATATGCCAAAGAGAAGCTGTAAAGTATATGTATGTATAGGAAAAAACGTAGCATATATTAAGTTCGGTCCTATCTGCAGCTTTAGGCAGTCACAAGGGGTCCTGGAACATATCCTCCACAAATAAGTGGAGACTATTGTAGATGCAGACATTGTTTCCCCTATTCCTGCTAAGTACAGCTGAAAACCCTGGATATTATATATAAAATAGACATAAGGAGACTCTGAAAGGTTAGAAGGTGGCAGATTAGCTAGGGAACACAGAACCCTACGGACACATGGTGAGTTCCCTGGGTTTCATTTTTGCCTTGTGTATCTTAGACTGAACAAAAGAGAAGCCAGCAACCCAGAAATGCTAATAAATGCAGGTTAAAAAGGCCCCAAGAAAAGCCTGCTTTCTCCATCTGAAGAACCTAGGATGGAAATGGGTAATTTGATAAATACCACAGAAATAATTGTGCCTCCACTCCTACCAGCAAAGGTAAAGTATGGAAAGTCTGAACTATCACATTTAGTGGACTATAACAAAGCACTCTCACACCCCTCATCTCAGGTAGTGTTAGAGAAGGCTGAGTAGGGAGCCTGGAATTTCAT
>NW_006442105.1:209133-217677 GCF_000325575.1 Pteropus alecto
GTAGAAACCATGTAGGAGGACATAACTCCAATTTCTGCCCAGCAGAAACAAGGTGCCTGTCCCACTGGGGTAGGATTAGCAGAGAGACCTAAAGGAGAGTGAATACCTTCGTGACCTCTCATCTGTAACTGCAGTATCAGTGGAGGCTAGTGGGGAGCCCCTCCAATTCCCAGAAAGGCTGGCATCAACAGAGACCCAAAGGAAGATCTAAATTCCCAACCCTCTCAGCAGTGACAAGGAACCTACTGTGACCCAGTGGAGAACTTGAACTTCCACCCTTACATGGCGGTGATGAAGTAGCCCCCCTCTTCACCCACCAGAACAGCATCAGAAGAAAGCCTGCAAACATACAGGATTTAAATAAGATTCAGTCTTATAATACTTAAAAAGTCCAAGTTTTAATTAAAAAATCACTAGTCAGACCAAGAACCAGGAAGATCTCAAACTGAACGAGAAAAGACAACAAAAGAGAAAAACACCAAGATGACCAAAATGTTGGAATCATCTAGAAAGGATTTTAAAGCAGCTTTCAAAAAATATTTCAACTGGCAATTATGAACACATTTCAAATATGTATATATATAAGAAAACAGAAAATCTAGGAATACTATATACATATTCATATATACCAAAATATAAAAAAATAACCAAATGAAAATTTTGGAACTAAAAAATATGTAACTAATATAAATAATTCAGTGAATGGGCTCAGCAACAGAATAGAGATCATAAAAAAGGAATCAGTGAACAGGAACATGAAGAGCAGAAATTACCCAATTGGAACAGAGAGAAAATAAAAATTAATTTAAAAAATTAATAGAATCTCTAAGACGTGTGAGACATTTATCATCCATGTCTCAGTTTCAGAAGAGAAAAAGATTCTTAGAAATGACAGCCTAAAATTCCCCAAATTTAGCAAGAAACATAAACCTATATACTCAAGAAACTGAAGGAACACCAAAAAAAAATCCAAAAAAAAAAAAAAATCCACATCAATTCATAGTCAAACTTCTGAAAGCTAAAGACAAAGAAAGTAGCCAGAAACAAACAATACACTACATATATGGGGGAAAAAAAATTTTGTATGATGGCACATTTCTTGACCAAGTGCTGAAAAAATATCAATTCAGAATTCTATACTAATAAAAATATTATTCAGAAATAAAGAAGTCAAGACATTCTTAGATGAAGAAAAATTAAGAATTTGTTGCCAACAGACCTAAGGGAATGGCAAAAAGAAGTTCACTATCAAGGAAGTAAATGTTAAAAGAAGGAATCCTGAAATAACAGCAAGTAAGAAAATATGATCAGAGCAGAAATATATGTAAATATAATATACTTTCCTTCACATCTTGATTTTTTCTAATAAGTATGACAGCTAAAACAAAATTTATAACACTATTAATGTGGTTATTATCAATGTATACAAAAGAAATATTTAATAAAATCATATAATAAAGTGGAGGGTGAAAAAAGGAACTTAGAAGTAATGGTTTGACCTGAACCTAGTAAAATGTGAACATTTGACTTTGAAAAATATGTACATATGTATAATGTAATAACTACGGCAACCACTAAAAAAGGAATACAAAGAGATACAGTCAGAAACATTACAGACAAATCGAAATGCCATTCTAAAACATGTTCGAGTAACTCACAAAAAAACTTAAGTAAAAGAACATAAAAAAATAAAAAAACAGAACCAAAAGAAAACCAAAAAAAATGTACACTTAAATTTACCATATCAAAAATTACATTAAATGTGAATCATCGAAATATACCAGTCACAAGATAGAGATTTTTCAGAATGGAGGTTTGGGGGAAATGACATAACTATTGTTGTCTATAAGAAACTCACTTCAAATGTAATGACATATGTAGACTGAAAGAAAAAATATGGGAAAAGAGATACCATGCAAACACTAATAAAAAGCAAGCATAAGTGGCTATATTAGTATCAGACAGAGTAGACATCAGACTAAAGAAAATTACCAGAAACAGAGAAAGGCATTACATAATGATAATAGGGTTAATCCACCAAGAAAATATAAGTGTATATGGACCAAATGACAGAGTTACACACATAAATTAGACAACTTACATGGGAAGGACCAATTCCTCAAAAGGCACAAAGTACCACAATCCATTCAATAGGGAATAGGAAATAAATTGCCCTATAACTACTTTTTAAAAATCCAAAATTTGTAATTATATATACCCCCAAAGAGAAATCTCCAGGCCCAAATAATTTTACTGGAAATTTCTACTAAATGTTTGAAGAAAAATTAACACCAATTCTACACAATCGTTTCTAGAAAATGGAAGAGCAGAGAACACCTTCCAAACTCATTCTACAAAGCCAGGATTATCTGATTCCAAAATAAGACAAAGAGAGTACAGAAAAAGAAACCTACAGACCAATATCCTTCATGAGTATAGATGTAAAAATTCTTAACAAGTCTTAGTGAACCCAGAATTCAGCATAAATAAAAAGAATGACACACCACAACCAAACAAAACTGAAGTTTATTCCAGGGATGCAAGGCTGGTTTAATATCTGAAAATCGATCAACGTAATCTACCATATTAGTAGGGTGAAAAAAAAAAAACAAAACATGACTATATCAATTGATGCAGAAAAAGTACTTGACAAAAATCCAACACCACTCATGATTAAAAACAAAATGTTCAGCATACTAGAAAATGAAGGAACTTCTTGATAAAGAACTTGACAAAGAACACTTACAAAAACCTAAAGCTAACATCATATTTAATGCAAAAAAACTGAATGTATTCCTCCAAAAATCAGGAACAAGACAAGGAGGCCTGCTCTCACCACTGCTATTCAACATAATATTGCAGGTTCTAATCAAGGCAATAAGGCAAGCCAAGGAATAGAAGAGACACAGACTGAGAAGGAAGAAATAAGATACCCTATTTGTACATAACATGATTGTACTGTATCCTCAAGAATCTACAAAAAAAAAACAAAAAAAAACAAAAAACCTCTAAAACTAGTGAGTTTAGTAAGTTCACAGGCTATGGGATCAACATACAAAAATTAATTGTGCTTCTATACACTAGCAATAAATATGAAATTTAAAATACAATTCCATATACCAATACTCAAAAAAAATAAATACTTAAATATAGATCTAACAAAACGTATGCAAGATTTTTACACTGAAAAGTACAAATGCTAGCAAAAGAAATCGAAGAGGAACTAGATATAGTCCATGTTCATGAAATGGGAAACTCTACATCATAAAGATGTCAATTCTCCCCCCAAAACCTGATACACAGGTTTAAAACAATGTCTATCAAAATCTCAGAAAGATTCTGTTGTAGATTTGGACAAATTAAATTGGAAATAAAATGGAATTGAATAATTAAAAGAATTCTGAAAAGGAAGAATAAAGCAGGGGAATCAAGTCTACCCAATTTCAAGATTTCTTACACATCTACAGTAATCAAGTTTGTATATTATCAGAGGAAAAAAACACACACACACAGAAATCAATGGAATGGAACAGAGAACCCAGACAGACACACAAAAATACAGCCAACTAATTCTGAGAGATACAAAAGCAATTCCAGAAAGGAATAACAGTCTTTTCAAAAAACAGTGGTGGAACAACTAGATGATACGCAAAAACAATAAACCTCAACCGAACTCTCACATTTTATAAAAAATTAACTCACAATGGAAAAGACTTAAGTGTAAATCCTAGAGCTATCAAACGTTCAGGATATAACAGAAAAATCTTAGGAAACTTGGTCTAGGTAAAGTATTAAACATGACAACAAAAGCACAATTCATAAAAAGAAAAACGAGTAAAAGAGACAGCATCAAAATTAACACCTGTGAAAGGCACTGGTTAAAGGATGAAAAGAAATGCTGCAGATCACATATCTGACAAAGGACGATCTCAAACATACATAGAACTCTCAAAACTCAACATTAAAAAAATAATACAATTGGAAAAGAAGTGACAGAGGCTTTGATCATCCCTCTTGCAAACAAATCAAAGTTGAGACAGAAACGCAGAGCAAACAGCAAGCACAGTCACCTGGGATCTAGATAAACAAGCCCTACAACTAGGGAGAGAAAGAAGAAATCACCCTGCAACAGGAGAAGGTAGGACAAGGCGAAGACGCAAGGCTACTCTACCCGGGTAGCTGAATGAGACAGAGGCTGCGGCAGCTGTAGACACCTCTTAAAGGGGCCATGTGTACAAGTGGATTTTTGCGGTGACGGACCTGCTCATTCTGAGCACCAGCACCCAGTCGGCTGCGAGCAGGGGCACAGGGACTTACAGAGGGACACTGGGTTGTCGGAGTGAGGGCCTGAGGCAAGGCTCTCTCCTGGGCAAAAGTGCAGGTAATATCCATTGTTCTTCTGTTGAGCCCTCCCCATTCCCAGTGCACGGACTCAGCACCGCCATAGCTGAGATGTCATCAAAATGGATGACACAGGTCACTCCGCCCAGAGGATTACCTGGAATTCTGCCTCCCTTGACTCCCAAACCCTCTCAAGCCACATCCAGGTGTGTCCTTGGTAAGGTAGGTGCTCCTTGCTAAGCAGCACCAAGACTCACACTGGTGGCAGCTGATTTCGTTTTCAGGCCTGGTTTCTTGAGGCACAGCATCTATAAGCACAGCATCTGTGGATTGCTTGCTGAATCTTAACAGGTGTCCCCAGAGCAGCACAGGCTGGGGCTAAACTTGGCCTGCAGCTGAACTCCTCTCAAGACTGTGCCACTGGATACCCACTACACAAATCCACACTAATAAGACTTGGAGACTTAGGAGCTTTGCTTAGTACAAAAAGCCAACAAAATGAGAAGACAAAGAAGCAGAAACCATATGAGAGAACAGAACAGAAATCTAGGAATAATGAAGTCAAGCAATCTAACAGATGTAGAGTTCAAAATATACAGAGATGGTGATAAAGATGCTCAATGAACTTAGGGGAAGTGTAGGAATTCAGTGAGAACTTTAACAAAGAGAAAATAAACATAAAAATGGAAATGGAAATTACAAAAGGGAACCAGTCAGAAATGAAGAACACACCTGAGATGAAGAATACATTAGAGGGAATCAACAGAGTAGATAAAGAAGAGGATCGAACAACTGATATAGAGGATGGTGAGGCCAAAGATACACAATCAGAATGGCAAGAAAAAAGAAGCCAAGACTATAATAACAATTTAAGGAGCCTATGGGACACTATTATTGTTTTTATAAATGCCAGTTTTTTGGTCTTTGTTTTTTTTACTATATATACATGTGTGTGTATATATATATTTTTTAGGCAAGACAACCCTTGGTTGACCTCATGGATTGCAAGGACCTTGTCAGTTTACAATCAATTTTTTTTTAACGCCTACAGCACCTGGCCTTCCTAAGTGGTCTCCCATCCAAGTACTAACCAGGCCCAACCCTGCTTAGCTCCCAAGATCAGACGGGATCGGGTTTGTTCAGGGTGGCATGGCCGTAGACAAGGGACACTATTAAATATGTGTTGTAGGGATACTTTAAGGAAAACAAGACGTTGAAGAGCTATTTGAAGAAATAATGATGGAACACTTCCCTCATCCGAGAGTCTCAAAGAAGAGGAAACCAAAGAGGCCTACACCAAGACACATCATAATTAAAATGCCAAAGGTTAAATACAAAGAGAGAACCTTAACACCAGCAAGAGAAAAAAAAAGTTAATTACCTACAGAGCACCCATAAGACTGGTAGCTGATTTCTCAAAAGAAACTATGCAGGACAGAAGGGCTTGGTACAAAGTATCTGACATGAAGAAAACCCAGGATCTACAACCAAGAATACTTTATTCCACAAAGTTATTGTTTAGGGTCAAAGGATACATAAAGAGCCTTCTAGACAAAAATAAGCTAAAGGAATTTATCAACACCAAGCCAGGAAATGTTGCAGGGACTTCTTTATGAAGAAAAAACATGTATCAAAAAAACAGGAATAAAGAATGGTAATAACTACATTCCTATCACAAGTACCTCATATGGAAAAGAATTAAGTGCTCCAAACAAAACAGAGTGGCTGAATGGATAAGAAAACAAGACCCCTACATATGCTGCCTATAAAAGACTCCCTTCAGATTAAAAGACACACACAGGCTCAAAGGAAGGGAATGGAAAAAGATATTGGCGTGATGGACATAGAGGATATTGCACTGAATGAAATGGGTTGGACAGAGAAAGACAAATATCGCATGATTTCACGTGCATGTGAAATCTAAAAAACAAAATCAACAACAACAAAAGCGGAAAGAGAATATTTTGAGAGCTACTAGATGGGAGAGGGGTTGGGAGATGGCAAAACAAAAAAAAAGGCAAAGGGATTAAGAGGTACAATGAATAGTTGAAGAACAGACATGGAGATGTAGAATACAGAATGGGGAAGATGGTTAATAATGTTGTAATAAATATGTAAGGGGGAAGAAGGGTACTAAATTTAGCGTGGTGATCACTTTGCTAGTTATGTGGATCTCTGATCACTATGCTGTACAACTGAAACTGGTATATTATTATATGCCAACTATAATTGAAAAAAAAACTCATTGAATTGTACAATGTAAATATAAGAACTGTCTATTATTTTTAAATATAGCCAAAAAATAATAACAACAATAGTTAGAGAATAAGCATAACACACGAAGAGAAATCTTACTGAATAGGATATACGATGGCAAATAGGTACATAAAAACATGTTCAACAGCTATTAGGGAAATGCAAATGAAGATCACAATGAAAAATTACTACATGAAATATTAGAATGAAATATTAGAAAAGTTAAAATAAAAAATAGCGACAACACACTATGCTGGTGAGGATGCAGAGAAACTGGGACACATACAGTACTTGTGGGAAAGCAAAATAATTGTCACTCAATAAAGTAGTTTGTCATTTTTTTTTTTTAACTAACCATATACTTATCATACCACTGGACCCAAAAATTACATTTTTGGGCATTCATTTCAGAGAAATGATACATTATGTCTGCACGAAAATCTGTACATGTGCATGTTCACAGTGGCTTTACTGATAATAGCCAATATCTGAAGAAACCAAAATGTCCCCCAATAAGTAAATGTCCCTCAATACATAATGTAGTACATCATTCCATGGAATACTACTCAGCAATAAAAAGGAACAGAATATTGATAATGCAACAATTTGGATTGCTTTTAAGGGCATTGTGCTAAGTGAAAAACCAAACTCAAAAGATCAAATGCTGTAAAATTCCATTTATATAACGTTGTGGAAATGACAAAATTATATAGATGGAGAACAAATCAGTAGTTGACAGGAGTTAGGGAAGGGGAGGGAAGATGTGACTATAAAAGGGTGTAGCAAGAGGAAGATTTTATTAAGTTTTTTATCTTGATTGAGGTGGTTGTTAATACAAATCTACAAGTGATAAAATAACACAGAACCAGACATAAACATTGTATCATTCAAATTCCTGGTTTTGTTTTTATCTAACATGTAACAACTGTGGAACTAAGAGAAGAGTACATGAGATCTCTCCATATTATCTTTGAAACTTCTGGTAATCTATAATTATTACCAAATTAAAAGTTAAAAAAAAAAAAAGGAGTGCCTCCCACAACAGAGACTTCAATATGTAGCAGTGAACACTTGGCACCAAGTTATTGGGTATTTGGCATGTGATTTTATTTTTTTTTTAACTTTTGTTTTTTCAAAAAAAGCAAAACGTTTTTTTCTGATTTTAAAGAGAATTCAAGTAATTCATCAAGTATACACTATAAATCATCGAAATCAAATTGCCAAAGCAACTACCATTGACATTATTCATTTTTAGGCCTATCTTAAAAACATATCATGAACGTGAAGATTATAAAGCAGTGCTTTATTTTATGAAAGCAAAAGGTGATAATCTGTTAAACAAGAAAAGGGTTTAGAGTGCATTTCTAATTTCTCTGATACTGCCTCAAACTGTTTTTTCTTTTAACTTATTGTTTTTATTATTTTTTAAATTTAATTTTTAATTAAGTTTATTGGGGTAACATTGGTTAACACAATTATATAATTTTCAGGTGTACATTATCATTTGACACCTGTATATTCTATTGTTTACCACCCAAAGTCCATTTTCTTCACCTACCAGATATTTGATCCCCTTTACCCACTTCACCTTATCCCTAAACCCTATATTTGACTTCCTTTACCACATCTACCTACCCCCTCCACCAGCACCCAATAGTAACCACTACTCAGTCTGTAGTACTCAATCAATTTTGAGTTAATTTTGGTGTGTGTGGTAACCACTAGCCTATAGTCCATGCCCATGAGTCTCTACTTGTTTGTCTTGCTCATTTGTTGCTTTTAGGTATATATCCCACATATAAATAATATCATGTGATCTTCAAATTTTTCTGTCTGGCTTATTTCACTTAGCATGATTATCTCGAGGTCCATCCATGTTGTTGCAAACGGCAGTATTTCATCTCTTCTTATGGCTGAGTAATATTCCATTGTATATATGTACCACAG
>NW_006442105.1:217831-249329 GCF_000325575.1 Pteropus alecto
GTGGCTGTACCAATTTGTAGTCCCACCAGCACTTTATAGGTTTCCTTTTTCTCCACATCCTCTCCAACAATTGTTAGTACTTGTCCTGTTGATTATAGCTAACAGGTGTGAGATGGTACCTCATTGTTGTTTTGATTAGCATTTCCCTAATAGCTAGTGGTATTGAGCATCTTTTCATGTATTTGTTGTCCATTTGTATGTCCTCTAGGGAGAAGTGTCTGTTCAGGTCCTCTGCCTATTTTTCGATTGGATCATTTAATTTTCGTTGCTATTGAGTTGTTCGAGTTCTTTGTATATTTTGGATGCTGTATCTTCTCAAAGGCTTTTTCCGCATCTGGTATAAAATATGATTATTTTTTAATTTGTTTGTGTGGTGTATCACATTAATTGATTTGCGTATGTTGAACCATCCCTGTGCCCCTGGGATAAAGCCCACTTGATCGTAGTGCATAATCTTTTCAATAGGTTGCTGTATTCGGTTCGCTAGTATCTTATTTAGGATTTTTGCATCTGTGTCCATGAAAGATACCGGTCTGTAGTTTTCTTTTTTTGTGTTATCTTTACCACGTTTTGGAATCAGAGTAATATTGGCCTCACAAAATGTGTTGGGAAGTATTGCCACCTCTTCGATTTTTTGGAAGAGCTTGAGGAGAATAGGTATTAAATCTTCTTTGAATGTTTGACAGAATTCACTGGTGAAGCCATCTGGTCCTGGACTTTTACTTTTTGGTAAGTTTTTGATGATTGTTTCAATTTCCATACTGCTGATCGATCTAATTAGATTTTCAAGTTCTTCTTGATTCAGTCTAGGAAAGTTGTATTTTCTAAGTAGTGTTCCATTTTTTCTAGGTTATTAAATTGGGTATTATATACTTTTTCATAGTATTCATGTATGATCCTTTGTGTTTCTGTGGTGTCAGTCGTAATTTCCCCCTCTTCATCCCTGACTTTATCTGTGTCTTTTCTTTTTGTTCTTTAGTGAGTCTAGCCAGGAGGTTGTCAATTTTATTAACCTTCTCAAAGAACCAGCTCTTTGTTGCTTTTTTCTATAGTGTTTACATTTTCAATCTCATTTATTTCTGCTCGAATTTCTGCTCTAATTTTGATTATTTTTTTCCTTCTGCTAACTTTAGGCCTCATTTGTTCTTCCTTTTCCAAATTTTTAAGATGAAGCGTCACATTGTTTATTTAGGCTAGTTCTTGTTTTCGGAGGTAGGCAGGCCTGTAATGATATGAACTTTCCTCTTATGACCGCTTTTGCCATATCCCAAAAGTTTTGATATGTTGTACTATCATTATCATTCATTTCTATGTATCTCTTGATCTCTTTTTATTTATTCTCTGACCCAGTTATTCTTCAGTAGAATGTTTAATCTCCATGTATTTGTGGTTCTTCCTGATTTCTTTCTGTAGTTGATCTCTAGTTCAAAGCATTATGATCAGAGAATATGGTTGGTATAATTTCAACCCTCTTATATTTGTTGAGGCTATCTCTATGTCTAATATGTATTCGATTCTTGGGAATGTTCCACGTGCACTAAAGAAGAATGGCTAAGCAGCTGTTCTGGGATGAAAGGCTCTGTAAATATCAATTATGTCCAGTTGGTCTAATGTGTCATTTAAGGATGTTATTTCCTTATTTTCAGATTGGATGATCTGTCCATATCCAACAGTGCGGTATTTAGGTCCCCTACTATGACAGTGTTTTGTCTGTTCTCTCTTTAGTTCTGTTAGTAATTGCTTTACATATTTTGCGGCTCTGGGATTGGGAACATAGATATTAATAAGTATTATGTCTTCTTGGTGCATGATTCCCTTTCTCATTATGAAGTGTCCCTCAGTATCTTTAACTTTATTTAGAAGTCTATTCCGTCTGATATTCATACCACTACTCCCGCTTTTCTCTGAATGCCATTTGCTTGAAATATCATTTTCCACCCTTTCACTTTGAGTCTATATTTGTCTTTGGAGCTGAGATGTGTCTCCTGAAGGCAGCATATAGTTGGGTTTTATTTTCTGATCCATTCTGCAACTCTTTGCCTTTTATTGGTGAGTTCAGCCATTTAGGGTAATTATTGAAATATGAGGTCTTCTTATAGCCATTTTATGTTTTGCTTTCTGGTAGCTCGGTGTTTCCATTGCTTCCTTCTCCTTGTGTTTCTGATTTATTTTGGTTGGCTTTTCTGGGTTTTCTCTCTGGTCCTTGTTTTACGTTATATACAACAGTTCTAAATCTTTGGTGTGTGGTTACCATTATGAATATGTAAAGGACAGTTATATATAGTTGTCCATTTTCTTCTGTACATGCCTTATCTCTACTCCTCTTTACAAATGTGAATCTTTGAATACCCTTTTTCAGTCATTGTTCTCTCAATTTGTTCCTATGTATGATGAACATTCATTACTATCTTGTCATAACAATTCTTTTCTCATTAAGCTTATAATGCCGTTCTTAGTAAAAGTTGCACTCCTCTGCTTCTATTTACCCTATAGTCACTTTTCTCCTAATTATGTATTATTTTTTTGTCATTTTGTTTCAGGTGAACTGACCTCTTTCAGTACTTCCTATAGTGCAGGCCTCGTAGTGGAGAATTCTCTCAATTTTTCTACTTCTGGAAAACTCTTAATTTTTCATTCATATCTAAAGGAAAGCTTAGCTAGATACATTAGTCTAGGCTAGTAGTTTCTTTCACTTAATAGTTTAAATATTTCATTCTATTCCTTTCTAGCTTGTAAGGTTTGCACTAAGTCCGAGGATAATCTAATGGTTTTTCCTTTATAAGTAACCATTTTTTTCTCCCTGAGAGCATTAAGAATTCTGTCTTTGTCACTGATTTTTGATAATTTTAATACAATGTGTCTTGATGAAGGCATTTTGGGGTTAAGATAATTGGGTGTTCTGCTGACTTTTTGAATTCCAAGCTCCAAACTCATTGCTTAGATTTGGGAAATTCTCGTCAACTATTTAACTGAAAATGCTTTCTAATCCCTGTTCCTTTTCCTCACCTTTGATAATGCCAATTTGTTTCCTCTCCTGATGGTATCAGCTAGTTCTTGAATTTTTTTCATTATTTTTCATTCTTCGATTTCTTCTTCCTTCTGATTTATTTCTAGATTTCTGTCTTCAATAACACTGATCCTTTCCTCCATTTGGTCAACTCTATTTCCTAAGCTTGGTATTTTATTTTTCAACTCTTGCAGTGTGTTCTTCATCTCCAGAAGTTCTATTTGGTTCTTTTTGAGGGTTTCAATGTCCGTGCTCTGCTCATCGAGTTTTTATTTCAATTCCTGAAATTGTTGATAAGAATTTTTTTGGATCTCATTTTGTTTTTTCAGAAGTACCATCCTGAATTCTGTCATTTAAGTTGCATATTTCTATGTCTGTAAGCTTATTTTCTGATGATTTTTCTCTTTCTTTCTCAGATGTCTTGTCACCCTAGTTGTTCATGGTGTTTAATGGACTATTTCACCACCTGAGGATTAATGAAAGAGCATTCTGCTATTTTTCCAGAAAGAAGATTTATTATATAAATGTCTCTCTTTAGCCTGTTGCAAAGAAGGTGCTTTTCTTTTGGTTTCCAGTAGGTGGCGTCTAAGCCTTTTGGATCCCTGCTTTACATAAAGTCTTAACAAGGATTTTTACATTTTCTTGTCAATATTTAATTACGCTCGCTGCCTTAAGTTTCAGTCCCTGTCAATATCAGTGACAGTTTCGGCAGTGTTTGCTCCAGTTCCCCTGGGGCTCTGCGGTGATGGGTTTCAGACAATATGGGGAAAGAGGACCTCTGGGTTTGGGATTGGGAATGGGGTGCGGCTCAGCCTCAGTTTTACAACCGCAGTCGGCAAAAATCAGCTGTTGTTCCTCTGCAGTCCTGTCCCACTTTTCTGCTTTCTGCCCTGATGACTGGGCCCTGCAGCCACAACTATCCCAGGCAGGAATGTTCAGGGAACTCGCTGCAGGAACTTGACACTCCTTCTTTCCTCCCCCTCCTCCTGCAGGGAGCTCCAGTGGCTGAGAGAGGCAGCTTCCTTATTACTACCAGTCCACCGCCCAACACCTGGAGTTCTTATGCACAGATACCACATTCTGACGTGCTGGTGTGCAGTTCGGGTGTCTTTTGTTGAGTTTTAGAAGTTCAGCTTATTGTTGTTTCAAGGGGAGAGATCTGAGGATGTCTCTTACTCTGCCGTGTTTCCAAAGATCTCCCTCAATTTTTATTATTTTTTAAAAGGACAGTAGAACAGAGACTCCAACTTCTCCTCATTTACATTCTATAATGTGAAGATTTGCTCCTACCTCAGGGTTTGGTGCCACATAGGCTGTATAAGGAGGTGGGGAAGAAGCCACAGCTGTGTCATCATACGTGACTTTTGAGCCAACATAAGCCTATTAAGAGGAGAGAAGGTATAAAAGAGAGTCACCACAGAACAACTATAGGCCTTTATGATTTATATATATCTTTTTTATTTATAGCCAAAAATTTAATCTTTGAACAGCAAATACAACAGCTCTCTGAGAAGCAGTGAATGGCAGAAGGAATATCCCTCCCCACTTCACCACCCTGCATTCTGGTGTTCTTTAATTCAGGAGGAAGTGGTCATCCTCAGCCACCAGTACATGGCAGGAGCAGAGTTCTCAGGCCCAAAAAGGCCACAGAGCTTCCACTATTACCCAGGCCTTTTAAAAGATGTTACACCACTCTCAACCCTTCACAAATAAAAATCCTATAATCTGAAATGTAGCAAAGATACACTGTACACACAGTATGTTTTTTGCATTTAAAAAAATCCTTCTTTAAATTACTTACCAATGGAAAAAAAGAAAATTATATGCATTATTTTTTTAAAATCCATAAAAAGAATCATCTTGGCATCTTGCCCCTAACTATATGGATCATTAGTACTAATTTCATCCAAAAAAAAGGATGTTCATGAAAGAAAAGGTAACCATAGAGTAAATTTGAGGGAGAAATGTCCTGGGCTAACAAGAGTAGGAAACAATGACATTTGTATAGTAGTCTTTTTTATTTTCTCTTCCCACCTGTACAAATTCTTTTATAAGTTCCATCAACCTTTTTTTTTCTTCCTAAAGAGAAAAAAGAAAAAAACTAAAATCCTATCTGAAGAATAATAATGTTGATGGCAGAGAAGTTGCCTTGATTCCCTGACAGACACAAAGATGACATTATTAGTCTTTACAAATAGAGTTGACTATTTCAGCAACCTCTTAAGGTCAGAAGCAGAACTAGAGGCAAGTACAAGTCCCAGACATGTTTGTTTCACAAGGCTGAGATGGGATGCATAAAAAGGACCCTGTGTTCCTTTCTGGGCCTTCTCTGTGAACCACAGCAGAATTCAAAGTGTTATAAATCTTTGTGCAATACAAACATTTTTTAGAAAAAACAAAAAAACAAAAAAACAATGGAATCAGTGTGCCTCTGTTAGAAGGGCTCCTCATGCCAAAATATTTGGCAAAGTCTAGTTTGCTCACTGTCAGGGAAAGGCACCCTGCCCAGTTCTGCTGGCTCATCAATGGCTGGATGGCCAAGATGCCCATCTTCCCCATTTCCCTTTCCTAATCTTCTATTCTCCTATTTGTTATAGCAAGACCATGAAAACACGACTGGTGGTTGCCATTATCAACTTACTGTGTTAGTCCTGGAATCCTGGAGTGTAAATTTCCAGGCCCTGGAGAAAAGAGAAAGGGGTACTTTATTTGTAGCAATCCAAAATATATCTTACTAATTCTCAAATATATGTTGGCATCAGAATTTCTGAGAAAGGTTGTTTTTGAAAATAGCTGTTCAGTCCTTGACCCAAGATCCACATGATCAACTTATTTGAGACATGCACTAGAAATATATAACATGTGAAAAATATATCTATATTATATATTATATATAATATGTATAGCATAATCTATACTACACAGCTTGCTTTACTTCTTAATAAATGTAAAGCGTACCATACTTAATTATACAGCAACTTGCTTTATTAGTTCATGTCATACACACAGATCTACTTCATTTTTTAATGGCTACATAATGTTTCATGATATGAGATACAGACTAGGCAATTTTTTGCAGTTAAAATTAATGCTAGTAAGTATTGGTAGAAGAAAAAAAAAAGACACACTAACCAATGAAACAGAATTGAGAGCCCAGAAATAAACCCACATATATACGGGCAAATAATTTTCGACAAAGGAGCCAAAAACATACAATGGAGAAAAAGAAAGTCTCTTCAATAAATGGGAAAATAGTGGGAAAATTAGAAAGCCACATGCAAAAGAATGAAACAAAACTGCTTTATGTCAGCATATACCAAAATTAACTCAAAGTAGACCAAAGTTTTATATATACTAAGACCTGAAACGATAAATTGTATAGAAGAAAACATAAGTACTAAACTCATGGACCTTAGATTTAGAGAATATTTTATGAATTTGACCTCAAAGGCAAGGGAAGTAAAAACAAAAGTAAATGAATGAGACTATACCAAACTAAAAAGCTTCTGCGAAGCAAAAGAAACCATCAACAAAACAATAAGGCAACCCAAATGGGAGATACTTGCAAACAATGCCTCCAATAAGGGGCTAATATCCAAAATATACAAAGAACTCATACAACTCAACAATAACAACCACAACAAAAAAATCCAATTAAAAAATGGGCAGAGGACCTGAACAGACACGTCTCCCAAGACATACAAATGGCCAACAGACATAGGGAGGGAAAGATTCACCAGCTATTAGGGAAATGTAAATCCAAATCACAATGGGATACCACCTCACACCTGTAAGAACGGCTATTATCAACAAGACGAGTAATAACAAGTGGTGGAGAGGTTGTCAGGGAAAATGAACTCTCATATACTACTGGTGGAAATGTAAATTGGCATAGCTACGATGGAAAACGGTATGGAGGTTCCTCAAGAAATTAAGAATAAAATTACTATGTGATCCAGCAGTCCCTCTTCTGGGTATCTACCCCCAAAATTTGAAAACATTTATCCATAAAGATATACGCACTCCAGCGTTCACTGCAGCACTATTCACGGCAGCCAAGACATGGAAACAACCAAAATGTCCCTTGATAGATGACTGGATAAAGAAGATGTGGTGCATATATACAATGGAATATTACTCGACCATAAGATGAAATATTGACATTTGCGACATTGATAGCTCCTAAGATTATCAAGCTAAGCAAAAAAAGTCAAACAGAAAAAGCTGAGAACCATATGATCTCACTCGTGTGAAATATAAAACTGAAAGCAACAAACAAACAAGACAAAAACTCACAGACACAGACAAGTTTAGTGGTTACCTGCAGGGGAACGGGGAGAGAGAGAGGTAGATAAGGGTAAAGGGGGTCAAATATATGGTGATGGAAGATTTGATTTTGGTTGGTAAACACATGATACAATATACAGATGATGTATTACTGAGCTGTACACTTGAAACCTATATAATTTTATTAACCAATGTCACCCCAATACATTTATTTTAAAAAATAATAATGCTGGTTTTTTTTGTTTTTTTGCCAGCTTAAGAAACTGACATACAACATACCTAAGTTTAAGGTGTACAATGTGATCATGATATACATACATTGCGAAATGATTACCACAATAAGTTAACACCTCCATCCCGTCACATAATTTTTTTTTCTGGTGATAACATTTAAGATATACTCTCTTAATTTTCAAGTATATAATATAGCACTGTTAATTGTAGTCTCCATGCTATACATTAGATGCCCAGAAACTCATCTTATAGCTAGAAGTTTGTACCCTTTGACCAATATGTCCCCATGTCCCATAACTCCCAGCCCCAGGCAACCACCATTCTACTCTCTACTTCTATGAGTTCAGCTCTTTTAGATTTTACATATAAATAAGAACATACAATATTTGTCTTCCTCACTAAACATAATGCCCTCAAGTTTCATCCATCCTGTTGCAAAAAGCAGGATCTCCTTCTTTTTAATTGCTGGAATGAAAGAATATTCCATTGTGTGTGTATATACACCATGACCAGACACTTAGGTTGTTTCCATGTCTTGGCTACAGTGAATAATGCTGTAATGAACACAGGGGTGCAAATATCTATTTGAGATAATAATCTGATTTCCTTTGGACATATACCCAGATGGGATTGCTGGATCATATGGTAGTTCTATTTTTAATCTTTTTTAGAGGAACCACCATAATTTACATGCTCACCTTACATTCTCACCAACAATGCACCGGAGTTCCCATTTCTCTACATCTTCACCAACACTTATCTTTTGTCTTTTGAAAATAGCCATTCTATGAGGTATAAGGTGATCTCACCATGGTTCTGATTTGCATTTCCCTGATAATTAGTGATGGCAAGCACCTTTACGTGTACTTGTTGTCTTCTTCTGAAAAACATCTATTCAAGTCCTTTGTTCATTTTTAAACTGGATTGTTTTTTGCTACGGAGTTGTACGAGTTCCTTAAATATTTTGGATATTAACCCCTCATCACATAATTTACAAATTTTTTCCCATTCTGTAGATATTTTTTCATTTTTCTAATTGTTTCTTTTGCTGTGCTGCGGCTTTTTATTTTGGTGTAGTTCTGCTTGTTTACTTTTGCTTTTGTTGCTCATGCTTTTGGTGTTATATCCAAAAAATCACTGCCAAGACTAATGACAAAGACCTTCCTCCCTAATGTTTTCTTCTAATAGTTTTACAGTTTAGGGTCTTATGGTTAAGTCTTTATTCCATTTCGAGTTTATTTTCATGAGTGGCCTAAAATATAGGTCCAATTTCATTATTTTGCATGTGAATATCCAGTTTTCCCAACACCACTTATTGAAGAGATTATCCTTTTCCTATTGAGCATTCTTGGTTCCCTTGTCAAATATTAGTTGATCATATACACATATGTGTATTTTTGGGCTCTCGATTCTGTTCCATCGGTCTATGTGTCTATTTTTATGCCAAAACCATAATGTTTTAATTACTACAGCTTTGTAATAAAAGTCTGAAATCAGGAAGTGGATCTCTCTGGCTTTGTTCTTTCTCAAGATCGCTTTCGCTGTTCGGGGTCTTTTGTAATTCCACACTAATTTTAGGATTGTTTTTTCTATTTCTGCGAAAAATGCCATTGAAATTTTAATAGGAATTGCATTGAATCTACAGAGGCTTTGGTTAGTATGGACATTGTAACCATATTAATTATTCCAATCCACGAACATGGGACATCTTTCCAGTTGTTTCTATCTTCAATTTCTTTCGCCAGTATCTTGTAATTTTCAGTGTAGATCTTTCACCTTCTTGATTAAATTTATTCCTGAGTATGTTGATTTTGTGTCCTGCAGCTTTACTCAATTTATTAGTTCTAAGAACTTCTGGTAGAATCTTTAGAGTTTCATATATATACATATATATGATATCATCTGTAAATAGAGACAATTATATTTCCTCCCTTCCCATAAAGGGAACTGAATTGGATATCTTATTTGCTTTTCTTGCCTGATGCTGTGGCTAAGACTTCCAGCACTATGTTGAATAAAAGAGGTGAGATCAGGCACCCATGTCTTGTTTCTGTTCTCAGAGGAAAGGTTTTCAGTCTTTCACTGTTGAAGATGATGTTAGCTTTGGGTTTGGGTTTTCATGCACATACATAAAAATAATGCATCTGTTAGCATCCTTATTACATCTGTATCCTTATGTAAACAATTCTAAAGACACATTCCAAAGAGTGAAACAGGTGGGTCAAGAGATACTAATACAATTTATTTCAGTGGTACTGCCAATGGCCCTGGAAAAAGGTTGGAACAAATTCTATTCCTGCATGATCACTTTCCCCTGCATGATCACAAAAACTAGATACCTAAATCTTCACTCTCATGAATTTTCTGATCTCCCTCCCTCCTTCATCCCTTCACCTTTCTTTCTTACTCTCCATTTCTCTTTATCAGTTCCTTTTACATTTTATTGTCATTTTCCTATAATTTTGAGTTAAAAGCTTTTTAAATTTTGTTAGAGGGTATCATATTGGATTGTTCACAAATTGTATCTGGATTTTTTTGTTGTTACTGTTTCAGGTGGGAGAGTTTAGTACGGCATTTCCTCTGCAAATTTAGTTCTAGAATTTCACAAAATGCCTTGCATTAAATTACTATCTACCTTTTTGTGCTGTATTCTTTCCAGACATCGATAATCTTTCTGATAAACTCTTTTAGTCTTTCTAACATAGATCTGATCTTTTCTGTAAATTCTTTGACCTTTTTCCCCTGCAGTCACTAAAAGTATGTCAAGTCTTTCCTCCATGCCAGCAATTGTTTTCAGTTGAGCTTGTACCCCAGGAAAGGGGTATAAGATTTACTCTTTTACATTATATTATAAAATTAACAGTAATGTATACCCCATGACAGGCCTTCTTGGCTATAGAAATGCAAAAGGGCACAAAAGAAACATAAATACCTACTCTCATGCAGTTTAAGTTCTAATGAAAGGAGATGAAAAACAAGATAAACAGTTGGTTAGATGGTAAGCATGTATGTGTGTATATGGTGCAATGTGAATTATAATTTTAAATATGGCAGCCAAAAAAGCATTTTGGAAAATCCACTTATTTCTTAGGTTTTATTTTCCTACAGACTAGAAGCTCTATCTGAGACTTGCATTTTCCTTTTATTTTCCTTTATATTTGCATATCTGCCAAGCTAATTCTCATGTTTAACATGGGAAGTGATATCCAAAACTTCTCTTTGCTCTGACTTGGTATGTGGCATATTTTCTTGACATTCTCCCTACCTAGTCTGGCATCAATTGGTAGCCCCAGCTCACTCGACTCTAGCAACAGGTTTGGTGACAAAGATGTTACCCTCAATCATGTTTCTGTAACCTGAGGGCATAAGGATGAGAGAAAAGAAATTTTCTTATGGGACTGAGTAAGTGTGTTCTGAAAAATCTGGGTTCTATACCCCTCTGAGCATATTCCTTTGACTGTCTCATGCCAACCAACCAGAGAATTATCTTACTCCTGTGAGCTTCAATGCCTTCTAGTGCTCTGGAATGACAACCCCTGGGGAATCTTCCAGTTTTTGCTGAGGGCCCAAGGATATCATCATATTCTCAAAGGGTTTTCCTTAGCTTTTCCAAAAAGTACATTACTCCCTTAATCTCAGCATCCCTCAAGACTGCAGAGTATTACCAAAAATTGCAAGATTTAATTAACTCATCTTGTTACTGCTTCTGGGAGTTGGGGTAGGTTAAAAACAGTGATACATCTCAACAGAATTTTATAATTCTTTCTTTGGCTGTCATTCTCTGTAGTCTGTGCTTTAAGTTGAATTTCTTTATTTGGCTATTGCTGCTAAAATATTTTCCATTCATTTCACTAGGTAGTTGAGAAAATAGATCTGGATCCATTTCAACATTTTTACTCAGTGGTCTCTGTTATGGGCTGAACTGTGTCTCCTGACAAAAGATCAACTCCTGATCCCCAGTCCTGTAAATTATTTAGAAATAGGTTTTTGCAGATGGAATCAAATTAAGATGAGGTCATACTGAATTAAGGTGGGTCCTTACTCTAATATCATTGGTATCCTTATAAGAAGAGGAAATTTAGACACAGACACGCAGGGATAATGCCATGTTACAATAGAGGCAGAGAATGGAATGATGCAACTGCAAGCCAAGAAACACCAAGGATCACAGGAAAGAGGCAAGGAGGGATCCTACCCAGAGACTCAGAAGAAGCATGGCTCTGCTGACATATTGATTTCAGACTTCTAGCTTCCAGAACTGTGAGAGAATAAATTTCTGTTGTTTTAAGTTGCTGACATATTGATTTCAGACTTCTAGCTTCCAGAACTGAGAGAGAATAAATTTCTGTTGTTTTAAGTCACCCAGTTTGTGGCACTTTGTTACAGCGGCCACATGAAACTAACAGTTTCCTATTCTTCACTTTTTTACCTTTCTGTGTCATTTTATTTCAAGTGTGCTTATCAACAGAATTTGTAGCTAGACTTTGTATTTCGTGCCCAATCTCAGATCCTAGTCTATTTTTATTTTTTTAATTTAGATATAATTAGTTTATTATAAAAGAGACATGGAAATTATATATATGAAAGAGATGTGGAAATTATATATACTCTTCATGAGATGTGATTTGAATAGTGATTTATTTCCATCTACATACTTTCCAAGAATGTCGCCATCTCTAAATAAGAAATAATCTTTGTCATCTAGAACAACTTTGCCTCCATATTCTGGAGAGATTCATGCTAACTGGTTGAATCTCCCCACCCTATCTTTTAGAGCCCGATCCAACAGCTACTAATGTTGCCTGCAATACTTTTCCTGAAGTTTTTCTGGAAGCATAATGTTTTCTTTGGCTAGTTTTGGCAGCACTCCTTTCAAGTAATACTTAATCAAAGAGAGGAACAAACTTTCTAACTGCCTGTCCTGCCATGAACTGAATTGCCGCAGTTCGTACTCTGCCACAGTTCATACACTGCCGCAGCAAGGAAACACCTTCAGTCCAGCAAGGTCTTATTCTTTTTAAGATGAATTTAACCAATTCATATTTACTGCAAGCATCAATATCATTGGTTTAATTGGTTTAGTTCATTTCCTGTCACGCATTAAGTTTTCCTGCTATTTTATTTTTTTATGAGGAATGTTTTCTATTCCTTTTTATTCTTCTAACTTTTTATCTTCTAGCTTTTTATCTTCCATTGCTATCTTTCCTAACATGTACTTAAAATTAGACACATATATAAACCTCCATTTTCCCATATAGGTGAAGAAAAAGTCAGCCTCATCTGACTTTTTCCAGGCAAAACAAGGTAAGTCCTTCAAGATATTTTTACTACTTCTCCCTCTTTTATGTCAAAACCTCTCACACTTTGTTAAAATACTCTAAAATTTTAGTTTCAGATATTTTTTCCACTACTACTTATGAACATTTCATATACATGACATCTTGGCATAGAGTAGAACAGAGCAGTTAGGGACAAAGGACTCGGGAGACAAGGTTCAAATCTGAGTCTAGTCTCCTAGCTCTAAAACCTTGGGAAGTATGGTAAGCAAAATTATGTCCCCTCCTCACAAAGATATCCATGTCCTAATCCCCGGAACCTGTGACTGTGTTACATCACAGGGCAAAGGGACTCTGCAGCTATAATTAAGGTTAAGGACCTTGAGATCAGGACATTTTCCTGGATTACCCAGGTTGACCCAAACTATTCATGAGTCCTTAAAAGCACATAACTTTCTGAAGCTGCAGAGAACCAAAGAGATGATGGCATGAGAAGGGCACAGCCCAGAACCCAAGGAATGTAAGCAATCTCTAGAAGCTGGAAAAGGCAAGAAACAGACCCTCCCCAGAGCCTCCAGAAGGGACAGAGCCCTACTCTAAGACCCAGGGAGACCCCTATTGGACTTCTGACCTCCAGAAATTTAATCGTAAATTGATATTGTTTGAAGTCACTAAGCCTATGATAATTTACTACAGGGGCATCAAAAAACTGATACAGGAAGTTACTTAACCTCACTATGCCTCAATTTCTTGTAACAATAGGAATAGTACCCACCTTATAAGACATGGTAAGGATTAAATAACATATGTTAAGCAATTAAAACAGTGTCTAGTGCAGAGTTAAGTACTCAATATACATAAGCTTTGAGAAAAGAAAGGGTGCTTCAGCTTCTCTGACTTAATCAGTAACCAAGAGATAACAATGAACCTCCCTAAAATTCCTCACCAAGGCACAAACCATGGGAGTAAGCACATATTATATCTTCTACAGTTTTCAACACTAAAGGTCAATGATTATAGAAAACAGTGCCTGTTCTTTCTACATCCTGATAAAAATTCACCTCAAGGAGTTCTGAAGCAGTTTAATTCTTACTAGACCCTATCCTCAGACTTCCTGATGCCAGGGGACACAATGAGCCAACCTTAGCTTTCTTGCACATTCCATTTATTCGATGTAAAACTGTTAATCATGGAAACTTCTGACACCAGATGTACTTTTTGCTTATTCCTCTATTTAAGCAACCTTCACTTTTCCAAAGTTAGAGCACTGTTTCAAGGCTTCTTGAAGCTCTGCTTTCAGGCTATATAGTCCTCAGGAAGGCCCTAAATAAAAATCTTTCTAATATTTTCAGATATTCAGTGTTTCTTCTCATTGACAACATAAATTATTAAATGGTAATACAGTTCCAGTTCATAAAAAAGTAGTGAATTGGTTTGACATACGGTCATTTCTCCTCTAGTCTTTAGAAAAGCCATATCTCTTCCAGAAATTATCATTTAAGATTCATTAATATAAATCACAAGAGTGAAAGAAAGAAGCAACATCTGAAATTTAAAATAAACGCTAGAGTTTAACATAGAATGCTTATATTGAAGATGAACATGTATGTGAAATGCAGGGGCAGGCACTCTGACAAACTGGTCTACTAGATTTTATGAAAATGCCATGTATATATATTTTAATGTATATGAATATTATAACAGCATCTGTTAGTGAACTCACAACATCCAGAATTAACACATGGTAGTAGTACAGAGTGAATAGAAAAAAAAAATTATTCTCCCCAAATGTCAATCAGTGTTTTCAAGGTTCTGATCCAACATCAATGCCAATGTTAACAGGCTGAGAATTAATAAAGTTGAGTTTTATTCCTTGCAGCTCCGCATCCCTTTGTCAGAGATGGCAGAAAGGAGTAAAAGCCATCAAAGGAAGGAGAAGGCTCCATAATACAGATTTAATGCCTTTTAAAAAGACAGTTACAAAATAAATAAAATAAAATACAGTTACATAAAAAAGAACAAGATTAAAAAACCCATTCAATTATATCCATTACCCAATGTGCATCCAGCAATGAAAAAAAAAGTACAAAGTGACTGTATGTTAATACTTTCTGCCGTTCTTAATAAGTTGGGATCCTGTTTGGGCAGCTCTGGAGAGGCAGAAACCAGGATCAAAGTTATAAGAAATGGAATAAGACTCCATTACATTTCTTTCACACATCCTCTGAGTCACTTATTCTGAGGCCTGAGGAAAACTCTACTTTCATTCTTTTCCCTTCCTGATAAATGGAAAATAAAGCAGAAAATATGTTTTAAATCAAACACTTAAAAAAACTTACAAACAATCATCCATGCTTTCTGCACAAAGACTGATAGTTTTTCCATCTCGGCAAACAATTTGCAACATGCAGTCTTTTGGCTTCCCATCTGGAGGCTGAATATCTATAAAAAATAAATAGAATACAGAAATATTTAAATAGGTTTTTTTAAGGATTTCTTCTTACAGTTCAGAAGGGCAAAGGACCACTAATTCAGAACATTCCAATTATAAAACATTTTGTTCTGCTCTACAGAACCAAACACATGAATCACAGCTCCATTTTAATTAAACTTCCTACAGGGAGAACAAGTAGGCCTCTTCTAGAGAACAATGCACATACAGAGATGTACAGAATAGCCCAGACATTAGAAGAATAAGCCGCACACAATGAAAAATGTTATAAAGCATAAAATAACAGAATATTTACTGTTTTTACTCACAGGAAGCATCAAATTAGATCACTGCTTTAAAAGTAAAAATCAGATTTTTAAAGTATCTCTGTACACCAAAAAATAAGAATTGTGATGATACTTGAGCCTGAAGCAAGAGAGTTAGCCTACTGATGTTTCCCCGTCCCCTCTAAGATATGGCCCCAGAATTTTTCCTTTGTCCCTTACTCAGACTTCTCCCTATTTTGACTCCGTGAGAAACAGGCCAGGAAACAGGATAGATGGCCTTGAGCTACCCTCTCCCTTCCAGGTGGCATGAGAAACAAGCTAGAACCAGGAGGCAAGATGGATAGCCTTGGGACAGCGGTCCCCAATCTTTCTGGCACCAGGGACCAGTGCTCCTATGAGAATCTAATGCCTGATGATCTGAGATGGAGCTGAGGCGGTGATGCTAGTGCTGGGGAGTGGCTGCAAATACAGATGAAGCTTCGCTGGCTTGCCAGCTGCTTACCTCCTACCGTGTGGACCGGTTCCTAACAGGCCATGGACTGGTACCGATATGTGGCCTGGGGGTTGGGGATAGCTGCCCTGGGACATCCCCTCTCCTCCAGGATAAGGCTCCCAGAGTCTTTCCCTTATCTTTTGTTCAGCTTTGGCTAATCATATCTTTATAGCACCTAAATTACAAGTACCACCTCTGCCACCCCAACTCCCAAGAAAACAGACAGCTTGAGGTAACTCGCTCTCCAATTTTGCCAACTTTTCTTTTAAGTATGTACTTCTACTTTAATAAAATTTGCACTTTCCTGCTTGCTGTTTGTCGTGTCCTTGAATTCTTTCTTGCGGCATAATACAAGAACCTGGTCACCGGAGCTCCAAGTCGGTGTTCCTCTTTGGACTCCCACCTTGTTGAGCTCTCTGGCATCAAGCCTAGTTTAGGTAGGGACTTCAACAGCTGGTCCATGGAGACTTTTGTTTCAAGAACTTATATGTAGGGGCAGGATGTTTAATGGTTACAGTAGTGTTAACATCAATGCTTACTAAACCAGACTCTCTATTTCAAATAGCAATGGGGCTAATAAAACAAACAGGGAAGGTCTACATATGCCATTACTTAGAAAAGTCTATCAAAAGCTTGTTAGAAACCTATTCCTTTAAAATGAATATAAGAGAAAATTCCAGGAAACCAAGACATCACAAATTTTAAGAAACTGACTGGGGTTGTTATGAATGCCAGTTTCTGAGATACAAAATTTATGCTGCCTAGTATGGTTCTATCTTTCTCGGAGTTTCCAGCACTCTGGTTCCTTAGTTCTCTACCACCTTCTCCATGAACCAGGACGGAATGTGGACCTGTGGGTCTAATTCAGATGAGAAGATTAATTTGCTCTAACCATATGGTTCATGATTTAAGTGTCTAGGTCCTCACTGTGGTTACCTCTTCCCACGTGAAACCTTTCCTTGGTCTGTTAATCAAAGCAGAATGGGTGAGGCAGAGGATTCAATTCCCATCAAGAATGGGGAAGGGTAGATGAAACTGACCCAAGACAGAGCTTCTTACCCCGACATTCATGCCCTGTGCGGATGTTGATGCAGTCCACTGGCATATGGACCTTATCCTCAACACTCTGCCGAGTGTGGTCATCATAATAGATCAGGTGACCATCTGACCACAGGTCAAACCAATTCTTCTTCCAGCGCTTTAAAATAGTACCTGAAAAAAAATAGGTTGGCTTTGATCTATAAGAGCAAGGACTATGTTCCCTCATTCACACTAAAAGAAACAAAGGAAACTTTCCTCTGGCCCTATGAGTATACTTGCATACAACTGCCTAGAGCAGCCTAGCAAAATGAAAGTGAAAATAGACCCCAATGGCATGAATATCCAGTTGTACCAGGGCTGCATGCAACACGCTGGAGATACTGAGAACATTGCCAACTTAAAAGTCCCAAAACTTAAAAAAAAAAAAAAAGTTCAATAAAACCTTGATTTTGAGCAATGAAACATGTCTAACATTTAATTTTCCACACAGTACATATACCTAAACTTTTCCAGTAGTATCTAACTTTGCTAGATTGATCAGAAAATGTTGAACTGTAAAATCTCTATACACAAATAACAGTACCTTCCTTTCTTAGAAAAATGTTTTCTCTTTTTCTTGAAGAGCTTTCACATATACTCTTCTCTAACATTCACCTCACTTAAAGCCAACAGCATGGGAGAGTATCCCTGAATGAGGCAGATGCAGAGGCAGGCTCAGACAATGAATATACCACACCCAGGAAAATGACTTTAGGCCCAGGGCCTTACTCTTCCCCTGCATGCATCCACCCAACTACCTCACATGTCTCTATCAGTCAGAGAGAATTCATCTTTTCATTTGTAATCGAACTAGGTATTTAATTTTATAAAACTCTAATTTCTTTGTTAGCCAAAAGGGAAAAGTAAAAGGCCAGTTTTAGCTCCAAGTCACCCCTGTACCTTCTCACATCCATACACTCACTACCTACTACATCTTTTATTCCTTTAAGATCCTACCTTGTTCTTGACCAATGTGCACAAAGGCCATTCCACATACCTTTCCTTACATTCCCATATCCGCTACTGGTATCAACCAAACATGCGACATGTCAGCCTTCCAAATTTCTTTTACCCTCTTTACTAAGAGGGGCATCCACAACACTTGCCCAAACTCATAAATAAGTGACACCCAGCATCCTCCATTTGATTGGAAGCACCTGAGCTGTGCAGTAACTACCAAATAGAGCCATCGAGACACAGACATGTGGAATCACCAGGTTGGGGAGTTTTAACCAAGTATCTCACCTGCCATCAAAGCCCTGACTACAAATTCCCAAATCAGGCTATTCTCTAGAGTCCAGATACTGGACCCTAAGGGTCTATGTGGCAATGGCAGAAAAAGGAGTCCTGGAGACAGTTTTGCATACATGTAACTACATATGTATCTCTGCTGCTCTATAAGTCAGTGAATATATCTTGCCTTCTTTTATTTAATTGTGATTGAAACTTCAGCTTTTAGCAAAGAAAGAAAATCAACCCACAAACGGAGAGAAGGAAAAATGGAATAAGTCTTCTGAACACATACTTTTGAGACAGCCATGAACCAGG
This sequence comes from Pteropus alecto, assembly GCF_000325575.1. NCBI lineage: Eukaryota > Metazoa > Chordata > Mammalia > Chiroptera > Pteropodidae > Pteropus > Pteropus alecto. Next base: position 236,475 of record NW_006442105.1, read on the forward strand.
GCATTGGAAAAGTCTGTACAATCTGTTTAAAGGACATCTATTTTGTATATATCATCACGGTTGGCACTGATGGGAATCACAAAATTGTCAAAAGGGTCACTGTTTACTGAATGTTGATAGAGCATTAAATTGAGTTATGGTGGACAAAGGAAAGCCTGCTCTCAAACAAGGGTGCAGTAGAGTCTAAAGGAAAAACGAGATGACATCCAAAGGGCCAAGAAAGAAAGGCACATTCTCAAAGACTGAGCAAAGCTTTCCATGTCCCCTGGCCATTTTGGGCAGGTTGAGATCACAAAACCAAGGACAAGGAAACTTACACAAATATTGGGGCTAGACTACAATATGCCAGAACTTTCTTTTGTAATGTTATGAAGCCAACATTACCACAATTCTATTCTTAGGATACAGGACTGTCACAGACCTCGAAAGGACACTTGGCTCAGCTCCAGGTCTAAGGATGTAAAACTAATAGTAGAACAGACAGGCTGAAGGCTTGTCTCCTGGGAGAAATAGAGTCAATGCTGAGATGAAACAGTCCTCAGTCTGACCACAGGTTTGCTGCCCATAATTAACACCTAGACAATTTCTTCAAGTGGTAACTAGGATAATTGTGCCTACCGCACAGAGCTGCTGTGATAATTACATAATATATGTGAAATCTGCATAACAAGAACATAAACAAGCTCTACAAGTAATAGCTTTTATAAACCATCTAAGGTATGCAATCTACTTTTCACTGCTAGTCTACATTTTAACTAAGTTCTGAAGGTATCCCTCAAATATAAATTCACATCTGAATAATAAACAATATAGTAGTTCCTCCTTATCCGTGGTTTTACTTTCCAGTTTCAGTTAACTGTGGTCTGAAAATATTAAATAAAAAATTCTAGAAATAAACAATTCAAAAGTTTTAAAATACACACTGTTCTAAGGAAAGTGATGAAATCTCGCACCGTATAGCTCCCTCCACCTGAGACATGAACTTTCTCTTTGTCCAGCATCTCCAAGCTGTAGACACTACTCATCCATTAGTCACTCAGTTGAGGTCTTGGTTATCAGATTGACTGTCATGGTGCTTGTGTTCAAGTGACCTTTATTTTATTAATAATGGCCCCAAAGCACAAGAGTAGTGATGCCAGCAATTCGGATATGCCAAAGAGAAGCCATAAAAGTGTATATACATATAGGAAAAAACATAGTATATATAACGTTTGATATCATCTGTGGTTTTAGGCATCAACCGGGGATTTTAGAACACATCCTCTACAGATAAAGGGAGACTACAGTACAAAAGGTTTGGTTTTAGATAAACATATAATCTTAGGTCAAATCTTTATCCCTATAATTAAAGACTCTAGCATTTCAGAATCTCAGTCACTTTTTAATCTCCAGGTAAAACAGGTATTTTCCACAAAGAAAGCAGTATCTCCATGCTAATTTATCAGCCCAGCTAGGTTAGTCAAGCAGGGCCACCAGTCAGCCATTAATAATAAAGCATATTAGTGAGAAAAGCAACTAGCAGGGAGTACCACTGTTCCCGGGTTCCTGTCAGTGCAGCAATTAACAAGGACTTCCCTGTGCAGAAAAACAGCTCAAAGAGTTCTAAAAACTTCCAAGAGGAAACTCAGGGCAACAACATTAATAAGACTTTGCTATTTGTTTTTAAATAGATTTGTTTCAGCAACAGAAATAAAGATGTGTCCTAAGGTAACAGTAAACCGAGACCAAGGAGCTCATGGTCGTGTACTTACTTTGTCGCAGCAACCATCCACTCTTCACAACTGTCATCTTTTCACCTACAGCAGAAGAAACAGGCAGGTTCAAAATTATACCCAGAAAGGAGGACTGCCCTTCTGAGCTATTTTTACTCACAACACTTCTAACACCAAATGGGTGGGGTTGTTCCACACCAACAACCAATTCCCCAATTCTCAGAACACCAACTGGATGTCTACCAACTCAGTTTGATTCTAATGCTACCTATCTAGAGTTAGTGTCAGACCCCACAGGTTAAGGGCTCAGTGCTACAAGAGTACTCCCACTGTAAACATAAGCCCTGGCCTCCTGTTATTCTGACCTATAAAGTGGGTGTTCCCACACCTCCTCTCCTCAGATTCAATAATTTGCTAGAATGAATCACAGAACTCAGAAAAGCACTTTACTTACTATTACCTATTTATTATAAAAGATACCACCTAAGAACAGCCAACTGGAAGAGATGCACAGGGCAAGGTAAGAAGGAAAAGCGGAGCGCTTTCATGCCCTCTACTGCTGCACCTCCCACCCAGCACCTCTGTGTGATCACTAAAACAAAAGCTCTTGGAACCCTGTCATTTAGGGGTTAAGGAAGTTCCATTACTTGGGCATAATTGCTTACATCACTGGCCAATGGTGACTAAACTCAATCTCAAGCCTCTCTTCCCTCCCTGGAGGTCTAGGGATGGGGCTGAAAGCTTTAACCTTCTAATCACAAGGTTGGTTCCTCTGGTAACCAGTCCCATGCTGAAGTTGTCCAGAGGCCAAACAAAAGTCATCTCATTAGCATAAACTCAAGATAAAGCTGAAATGGATTTATCATAAATAGCAAGATTCCTAGCACCTCCATCTCTCAGGAAATTCCAAGAGTTTTAGAAGTTCACATATTTCTCACTATAATCATAAAAACACAGCCATTTGGTCTAACTCTCCATCCTCATCCCTTTCAGAGTCAGCTGAAGAAGAGACCAAAGCCATTTTACTTCATTGGCCACCTGGCATTTACCAAATACAGTATCTCCTCAGTGGGGCGGGCCAATACAACCCCACCCCCCATTTCCCACTCTATGCTTTAGTCTCAACACCCTGCCCAACTTACTGAGTCTAACTCCACTCAATAAGCATAAAACAGTCTCAGGCATATTAAGATTTAGCTCTGTCAAGAATGTGTGGCTTCTCCTAACATGTCCAGTATCCTGGGTTTCTGGGGTCCAGCTGCCTTACTTTTATCCTAGCTAGCTATACCCAGTTGATATCACACAGCCCAATGAGGTGTGCACTGCTGTCAGCAGGTGGAGGAGTCAGTTCAGAGCAGAAGACCGAAAATCATGAAGAAAAAGTTCAATATACATAACTCCACAAAAATAAAAGTCAGAGTAGCAAAAAAAAAAAAAAAAAAAAAAAAAAAAAAAAAAAAAAAAAAAAATTAAAAAGTCAAAATGACCAATAAAAGATTAAGGAAAAATATTTACAACCAGACAGCAGCAAGGAATTAACTTCCTTCACTTACAAAGCTCACATATAACAGAGATACCAGTCACCTGGCAGTTCACAGAAAAAGAAACATGAATGGGCAATAAATTCATAAGACACTCAATTTCTCTCCTAACTGAACAGACAAAAATACAAAACAGAAGTTAACAATATTGCCTATCAGAAGGGCACAAATGAAAAAAACTATGATACTCAGAAAGGAGGTGTGATGGCAGGAATGAAAACTGCTGTAACCTTTTGGAGGAGGAGAGGGAGAATTTAACTATATCAAAATTTTCAATGTTCATATAATTTGACCCAGAAATCTCACCATTAATAGGAATATATCTCATTGATATATATGCAGAGGTTCACACACTGCTTCTACAGCAAAACACTAGCCTCAACCAAAGTGCCCCCACAACAGAGTACTATTTAATGAGTATATCCACACAACAGGTCATTATGCAAATATGAAAAGGAATGAGGAAGAACAGAATGTGCTGATAAGCACACATAGCTGATACTTGCACAATTGTTTTCTGGAAGGAATCATAAAAACTGTTAACTATGGGTATCTCTGAAGAAAGGAATGAAGCAATGCTGTGTATGTATCAGAAGAGAGAATGACTATTCAGTCCCAGTATACCTTTCCATACTACCTAAAAATTTTTTAACAATAGCCTTTTTTTTTTTTAAATCAACAGATATTAATTGAAGGCTGAGATTATGGGCTACTTTTATTTTCTATAGCATTTTTATGTCTCCTGCTTAAGGCACTAAGGTTTGGAAGGTTAGCAAAACAGAGCAAAAGCCCAAGTGGACACCTAAAAGAACAAATGAGTCTTCCTCATTTAATTTTCCTACGTCTATGTATGGCTGAATTCTCACCTCTCTCCAAAGCTTTAGAAAAAGAGCTCTGCAACCTTTAGTCATCCTGAATTCTGGCATCTCCAAACTCTCTTACTCTGAAGTTCTTAATATCCTTGCAATTTTTGCCAATTCATGCTGTCTCTCCTCACCAACAAAGGAAGTAATTTTTTCATCCTTCCCTATCTTTGTCCCATGCATTTAGGTGCTCAAACATACAGTCCCAGATGAACTAGATCCAGAAAGTCAGTCTCTACTACTTCTAGTGGAAGCGCATGCTGCTCACTGCTGCTGGCAGCCACTTTCTGATTAGGAGAGAACCAGCCTGAGGGCAGCAGACTATAGAGATAGCAAAGCTAACTCTGCTGAGCCAATGACTCAACCAATTGAAAAACCAACTCTAATCCAAGGCTTTTTGTTAAGAAAATGATAGCTTTTTAAATTATTTATACTGGGTTAAACTAGTTTCCTGCAATTTATAGCCTAAACCATCCTAAAACAATCATTGACTTCTAAAAGGATTTGAGGCAGAGAAATAATACCATCATATTTTCATTCAACAAATATTCTTTGAGCATATATTGTGTGCCCAGCCTTGTAGTAAGCACTAAGGATACAGCAGTAACCAAGCCAAGCTCCCTACTTTCATTCAGTTTACACTCTAGTGGAAGAAACAGGTTAAACTTACAAATTAAAAAGACAGGCAATGGAATACTACAGATAGTATCACATCTCTACAGTGATGAGTTATTCTAGAACATAAAACTGGAAGGTATATGCCATATACCATTCATGCCAAATCCCAGATATACTAAAATTTCTAGTCATAACATGAATTTTCAGTTTATATCATGTGAAAAAGAACATATCTGGGAATAGGCCAAATATTACTTATAGGTAGTAAGAGCTATTAGCTATAACATAAATATAAAACCTGACTGAAATGTCAGACAGTTCTTTGCTGGTGGTTGTGAAACCAAGTGAATAGTAAAAAGATGTGGAGCAACAGAAAGGAATTTCCTGAGTATTTGTGGTAAATTTTTAAAACCTCTTAATGACTCACTATTAATTTGGCTACATCTGCTATCATTCATAATAGCCAAAATGTCAGGCCAGTGTAAACTGAGATTAAGAATAGCTTCATTTATTCAAAGGTCATTAAGAACCTGAGTCCAACAATGTGCCAGTAAGGTTAACAATACTAGCACCCAAGAAAATAGAGTTAAAAAAAGAGTTTAAAAAAAAAAAAAAAAAAAACTTTAAGGACCTACATATTTCCTGTTAACTGATTACTACCTATTATTTGGATCAACATCTGAGTTGCCAGATAGTGTGCCTATGTTTTCTTTGGTGTTTCCTTGAAGCAAGGCTGAGTTTTAACTTTTTAGGTAACTGAGGCTCAAGGGATGTCAACAAGAGGAAACTGCACAGCTGACCTGAGAATCAATTTCAGGCCACTTCAGTCAAGATCCAAAAGGAAAAAAAATTTCTTCATCTAGAGGACTACATTATAAACATATCTCAGATGTGCCTATATCAAATAGTTCAAAACTATTAGAGAAAGGGAAAATTGAATTATAACAAGGGAGAAAGAAATTTAAATTACAATTAGCAACCGAAACCTATGACTTTTTAAAGGGTAATTCTTCTAGGGACTCAGTAACTTCTTATCTGGTATCATTCTGTCTACCTTAGTCATTATAAGGAACAATCTTACATGTAATCTAGTGCCCAGATTTTTGTCTTCAGTACAGGCCTCCTCTAAAAGGAGCTACTGCTCCTTTAAAATCAGCTGGTTACAATTCAGGGACAGAATACCTCAAGAAAAGCCTAAGATGTATTATTGTCAAACACAACAATGCTTTTATGAATGCCTTTAGAAACAATAAAGAAGTCAGCCAGTTGAAAAAAGGGCATCCAATGGCCAAACTGTGACGTGAAAATAATAATTATAATATATCAGAACCAATTGAGACTAAAAGGTATCCCAAGTATAAAATAATGATTAAACTGGATACGTGACTATAGAATATGTTAGAAAAAACATATACCTTCCCATGTTAGTTCAATTTCACACAACTGGGGGTAAAGGGTAAAGGAGAAAGAGTTGGTTAAAAAAAAGAAAGTTGAAATACTTTGATTTGTGTAATATCTTCCGCTCACTTAATTCATATGGTTATTGTGTTAATATTAAGAGATATTTGCTGTGTTTACTGTTCAAGATGTTAGGATTTATTTTTAAGACAAAAAGTAGAGATGGCCGAGTTAAGGACTCAAGTGTACTGAAACTTAGGCAGCACAGAGACTGTAGGAACGGGCTTCAAACTCACCTAAAACAGGCTGCTGAGGTGAAATGACTCCCCTGAACCTCAGGGATGCACCAAATTTGGTTGCCTGCACTTGCTGGACAGGCAATTATAAGCCAGTCCCCAGAAAAATCAGAAAAAGTCAAGAGAATATTAAAATCCCATAATGGGAGCTTCCTAAAGCACCTTGTGAGGTCTTCACTCAGATCAGGCAATATCAGCAGCCACACAGCATCTTATTGGGGGGCTGAGGCCAGGGCATTCCATCCTCTAGCAGAGACTGGAAGGTGAGCAGTAATCTGAGTACAGGAAAATAAGTTCTTTATCTCCTTTAAAGAGAGGTGTCTTTTGTCTGTGTCTACTAGCCTCTTCTGTTGGGCATCACACTGGTATCACCACCATCACATAGAGCATATTGCCTTATTAGACTCAGCCTTTGGTAGCAAGAGCAATCTTACCTCTGTCTAGAGTTTGTCCCTCTGTCTAGAGTTTGCTACCCCACCCTGCCAGGCTCCTCCAATGTATCCTGATATCTGACCACAAAGCAGAGGAGCAGGGGACACTGACTGTCACTCAGCCTACTTACCCTCAGCCTTACAGAGCACTTGCATGCCACCACCTAACATTCATACCACACTAATCAGCCTAGACCAATTCCTGCTCTAGGATTCTGCTACCCCACCCTGCCTTGAGGTTATCTAGGACCAGTGCTCAGAGGGGAAAAACAAAAAAGGCAGACTTTAAACATCCATCTTTCCACTTCCTCTTCTATATTATATAGAAATATTACACATTTCTGGAAAATCTATATTTCTTTTCACTGAACAATGCAACTCACAGGAGAGTTACTTTCAAAGTCAGAAGACACACAGTGACACTAAAATAAGGATCCAGGACAAAAGATACACCAATAATGTCAAGATTTGCTATTTCCAACATTAATAATGGATTATAAAGAGCACAAGCAGCTAATTCTTACTTCCTCCCAAAATGGAACTAAAATGAGAGTTAAGGGGAAACAAAGTGTAAGTCCACAAAGACAAAGAGAATGGCAGCAGAGACAAAAGTGGATGAGATGCTAACAACATTGTAAAAGTTCTAAAGTAAATAAAAAGTCTCTGCATCCTACAGGGAAGCTAACCAAGAGATAAACTTTAAACACACACTTTCAGTTCTTCAGTAACTCTCTTAAATAGAAACACATAGCATGTATCATCAGGCATTTGAGGAAAGTCTAGAGATAAAAGAGATTAAAGAAATAAAAAAATTTAAAAACCTAAAAACAAAACCTCACAGGAATCAGAGACAATGTAGGGAGCAAAAGATGACTTCAAAAAAATACTATTATCAGAGAAATGATATACAATACTGGATCCAGAAAACAAGAGCTCAGGTAAAAATGATAGCCAAAATTTAAAATTCAATAGGAGCATTGTAAAGATCAAGATAGAGGAAATATCTATCAAAGAAAAATCTAAGAGGTGAAAAAAATTAGCAGATGAGCCTGGAATATAAAATTGTCTGCTTATAGGAAAGTTTCAGATATAAACCAGAGAAAACAGTGGAGAAGAAATACTATACAACATTTCCCAGAACAGGACAGATTTTTAGACACAAATGCTTCAGTGAGGGTCCAGCAGGATGAATTTAAAAAGATCTTTGGTTAGGTATATGAATGAAATTTCAGAACTCTAGCAATAAAGAATAGAACCTAAAAACTTCCCAGAGCAAAAGAAGAGGTCATATATAAAGGATCGAGAAAGAAAGGAAAGTGCATCTTTATCAACAGGGTTGGAAGCTAATGGATTGCTATGTTCAAAATGCTGAGAGAAATTTATTTCCAAGCCAGAATTCCATACCCAAATTATCAATCAAGTAGATAAAATAAAGATATTTACACACATGCTGAATGATTTACTGTCCGTAAATTCCAGGACCTAGTAAGGAATGTATTCCACCAAAATGAGAGAATAAGCCAAGAGGAACTAGGGGATCCAATAAGTGACCAAGAGAAAGAAAATGCCGACACAGATGAAGGAAGGTCCCAGAAATACTGCTGTGCAAAGAAACCAGCCCAGATTGGTGCGGGACACAGGCTCCAGGAAGAAAAATGAGTACTGACTTCGTCTAAAAGTTTCTAGTAGATTGAAAAGTGTTTACAAGGTGGCAAAAGTCATATATGATGGGAAGTTAAAGATTACATCTAAATCAATAGCAATATTATATATTGAAATATAAAAATACTCTTCAAAAAGCAGCTAAAAAAGGTGAAAATGGTTGTCTCTAGTTAATGGAAAGGGAATGGGCAAGAGACTGATAATTTTTATGCTGAGGTTTAAAGTATTGTTTGGCTTTTCAATCTATGTATATGCATTATTGTGATATGTGAACATGTAAGCAATAATTTATATTATCCTCAAATATGTTTTAAAAACCCTAGATGAAATCCACCTACTTAACACCTACTTAATCCACCCTTCAACATTCTTTGTTTTTGTTTTAAACTGGGGTCGGGGGAGGGGCGGATTTAGTATATCTTTAGCAACCAAAAATTATAAAGTATAACTTTGATAATATGCTTTTTTCAATTCTAGATACTAATGCTTCAGAGTACATACAGCTTTGGAGTCAAAAGGCGTGCATTTAAATCCTGGCTCGATCACTTATAAATTACCTTGAGCAAGTTACTTAATTTTTCCAAGCCTTAGTTTCTTGATCTGTAAAAGGAGAATATCAACATCTACTTAACAGGATGTTTGGAAAACTGAGTGAAATAATTTGTAAGTGCTTGGCATACTGCCTGACAGTCACTAAAACTCAATAAATGGTAGTTGCTACCATAGCAATTATTACTACTATTACCACTATTATTTCCTCACTATCTACCTAAAATTTGCCCAAAACATTCTAGAAGACAGATGTACATCAGGCTGCTTCTCAAATGGCTTGGAAGACAGTAAGTTAAGATGCTCTTGAGGGTCAAAATTTAAACATATATACTCTAGACGCAAAATAATAATAAAATATCAAACCAAAAACCTTCCCAGAATGCATAACCAATTAGACTCTGAAGGCACAGGAATGGCTCTTTGCCTTACCTTACTGAATTCCACACCTCTTCATAACGTACCTCAACTTTTCACTATTATATTCTCGAGCAGGATCTCTAATACATAAACTAAAACTCATCAGATGAAGTCTAAGTCTTACTTTTGGTCTCTAGAGAATAAAATGCTAGCAGGCTAGTTGTAAAATAGCCACAGTACTCACATGCCAAGAAAACCTATGAGAAGTTTTAAAATATAAACCATATTCAATAATTCAAATTATCTGAAATGTGAACTGAGATCATTTTAAAAGCACTGAATCCAAAAAGAACCAATTTAACAGATGGAAAGAATATTGCCTTTGGAATCTGGTGGTTCTGAGTTTGAAGCCCACTTTACCTTTTACTATGATTCTGGTCAAGATACTAAACGTCTCTAAGTCTCTTTTTTTTTTACCACTATGACAAGACATTATGAGTTATTTTATGGGTTATTGAGAATTAAATGAGATAATATGTCCAAAGAGTCCTATAGAAGATGCTTCAAAAGTGAGATGTGCTATAATTACATTACTATTTTGTTCTAGGAACTGCAATTCAGGATTACCTGGTTACAACTGACTCATTCACAATATCCTGGTTCCTCTAGTTAGTGCTCTCTGTACTTGAGCTATAAAAGTTACTTCCTTATCAAAGAGGAAAACTCCTTCAAGGATGGTAATGTAAAGGCAACAAAAAGTCCCAGGTATACTCCAAAAAAGAAGACAAAAAGACTGGGTAACGCATCATCATTTAGAAGTCAGTTCATATGTGGTGTTGGCCATTTCCAAGTAACAACTGCTTCTTAATAAGCCCAAAACAAACACTCATCAAAGGGCAGACAAAGGCAAAAAAGTTCAAATTTCTGTAACCATGATCAAATTCAGAATACACAACCAATACATAAGACATGACTGGTACAACTGGTCCACTTTTTATAACATTTTTTAAAGATTATTGTACTGTGCAGTTTGGGGTAGTTACTGATACTAATAACGTAATTCTTTAATTTAGACATCCAGTACGAAAAAGTCAGAAGAAAGGAGAAAGAAACTAAGTATTAATATAGGATGGCAAGCTGGGAAGCATAGCAAAGCTTCCACAGGGAGTCAAGAAAAACCTCTATCTTCCCAGGGAATAATAAATATGAGTATAAGAGAGGTATCTGTTCTTTCTCTACCACTGATGTACACATTTCGTAAATTCGGTCCTTGAGCTTATCAGGAAATACACAGAATGTGCTAACACCATTAAAAATACAATGCTAGTAAAGAACTGTTGTCGGGTTCTGAATTCTTTTCAGCAGCCTCCTTCAGTGAAACTGACAGTTAACAGTAAACATGTTTAGGTATTACCTCGTAGAGTATAGGGATACCTGTACCAGTTTTAACTAAATGTTTCAATTGCTTTGGTTGCCATGTAGCTCATAGTCAAAGATTAAGAAATTATGTTAATTATGTCCTGGAAGCTTGCCTGTAAAGCAAGTTCCAGGAAAAATGTTTAAAAGTACATTTTGCTTGAGATCATAGAAAAATGTAGCTAGTTAAGCATATAGAAATGACAGCTTAAACAATAACAATGGTCACAAAATGTTTAGTTTCTGCCTTTTGCTTTAAAGATAACATCACTAACACATAATCATGAGATACTTTGCAGAATCTTGGTTCCTCAACCCTGTTAGTTCAGAAAGTTAAAAAGGCTTCAGACAAGATGAAGGCTGGAACTAAATTAGTCAGACTAAGGAAAGCTCAAGAATCAACCAATCAGCTTCACCCGACTCGTGACCCCTAACCCTCAATTTCTGCCTTTAAAGACCCTTGATTAAAAACCACCCGGGAGTTCAAGTTTTAAGCAATAGCTTCCCATTCTCCTGGCTTGGCGCCCTGCCAATAAACAGCTCTAATTTCTCTACTGTAAAACTTGGTGTCCAGTGTTTGGCTCTGCTGCAAGGTCCAGTGGGCCCACCCTCTTCGGTTTGGTGTCATCAGTTAAGCATTTACTTACCACCTACAACACGCCAGACACTATCACGTGTGCCAGGATGATCCTGCAAATTATGCTTCATTCTGTCCTCAGAAATTGGGGGTGGAGGTGGGGAGTCATGTAAGGAAATCACTACCAAACCGCAGGCACAAGAGCAGCCCAGACAAGCACCTGCCCAGTCAAAGGGTCTATTTCCAATATCCTACCTCTTATCAATAACTGGCAGCCTTGGGTTAGGAACTTCCAGGACCCAGGGAACCGAGCACAAATGAACCAGTAGCAGGAGCATTCATTCCCACAGTCTGGCCCTTAGGCGCTCCCACTGCACAGCACGTATACACAGAGAGTTTGGACGTTGATTTGCTCGACAAATATTGAGGGCCAAAAGTAAACAGGCAGTTAACAGTTCCAGCTCGGGCTGTAAGTCCCTGTGTAACTTAAGACAAGTCACTTCCTGCACTGGCATTAAACCAGTGGTTTCCTCAAGACTATGAGACCCAGGAACTTTCCTCCCTTTAGATATAAATGCTCTTCTCTCTGACAGTGGCTCTACCTAGTCCCAGTCAGAGGAGGATCAAAGATTCTCCAAGGCCAGGGGTCAAAGGCTTTTGAAATTAACTATATTCTCTCAGATTTTTTGTCACTGTAACCGTCCCAACTCACTCCTTTCCCTCCAGCTTGAAAAACTGAAACTTTATTATGAAGCTCATTTATGAAGCCTCTTCTATGTAAATAAGGCTACATTTGATTTAAAAAAAAACAAAAAACAAAAAACCTATGCCGACGCGAAATAAAAAATTTCTGACCTCCCCCAGAGTTCCAATCTAGTCGGGTGAGAGCATCGAATGTGAAAAAAAGATTCACTATAAACAATGTACAACCATGCATCTAAAGCTAAGGACACTGCAAAACCAAGAGTAGGGGGAACGAAGCGGGACGTGCCCACCAACGAGCGCAAAGCTGCCCCGCTACTCCAAAATCCTAAAGGAGGCTGCAAACACGGGCGAGAGGAGAGGCGAAAAGGAGCCTGAATCCCACGACCGGAGGCCCAAGCCTGGGAAAACAGCGACCGGCGGGGAGCACGCGCGAGACGGAGGGGGAGGGGGAACCGGCTTTGGGAGCCGGGAGGAGAAGGCGCAAGCCGGGAGCAGACGGTTGGACCTCTAGGAGGGGCGTGGAGAAGTGGGAAGCTCCAGAGGAGGTTCCGGAGGGGGTCGATGCCAGGTCAGGAGAGCGGAAGGGGAACGGGAGGCCGGGGGACACCCCAAGGAAGTCTGGGGGGGGGGTCATCCGGATCAGAAGAGACCTTCACCTGTGAGTACAGACGCGGTGGCCGCTGCGGCTGCGCACCAAACCGCGGAACCAGCGCAAGGTCGTCACGGA
>NW_006442105.1:249639-282357 GCF_000325575.1 Pteropus alecto
AATTTTCAACTAAAAGAGGACTTAGCAGGGAAAAGTATAAGCTGAGTCTGGAGCATCCAAGAGCACCAGAAGTGAAGAATGCTCAGAAAATACAAGCGTGGAGGCATGTGAGAGGACACAGGCATCAACCTGAAAGAGCTCTCTAAAGGACAAACCTAGAACATTTTGAGCCACAAAATAAGTTGCATAGTATTAGATTATAACAGAATATAAAATAAATACGAGTCCATTCTTCTGTAATAAATGATTAAATAAATTAATGGGGAGAAGAGATACATCTTCCTTATAGAAGAATTCTAATTAATCATACCCCATCCAGAGAGGCTATTAATCTCCAACCACACGCCTCTGAGTGTCGGCTGTGAATAGAGTACAAAGAGTACATTATGGGAAGGAGGAAAAATAACTGCAATGGAGAAACCTGACAAACACCACTCGTGGTTGGTATCAACAATGATAATTCATGTTGATAGTATTTACCCTTGATATGATATAATGAAAATGGCACTTTTCCTGGGTCTTCTTGGGCCTTCCTCTCCCCCAAAAAGCATAGCTCCAGTCTGACCATGAGGAAACCATCAGACAAATACCAGTTGAGGATTATTCCACAAAATGCCTCACCAGTACTGCTCAAAACTATCAAGATCATGAAAAACAAGGAAAGACTGAGAAACTGCTACAAGTAATGTGGTATCTTAGATGAAATTCTGGAACCCCAAAACAAGGATGTTAGTGAAAAAAATTTTAAGTTCCAAAAACGTCTTGATTTAAGTTAATAGTCATGATTAATAATTTTTTGTTTTGACAATTGTACCATGATTATGTAAGATGTTAGCTTTAGGGGAAACTGAAGAGTATAATATCTTTGTAACTTCAAATCTAAAAGTATTCCAACATAAAAAGTTTATTTTTTAAAATACAGGGAAAAGGGAAATTTAATTATCATGGCTGCCAAACTTTTAAGATGCTATTAAGTCCCTATGGGACCTCTGGGGGTGCAGTAAGGATACCTCCTCAGAAGTGACCTGAGGGAACTTCCTGCAACCCTACTCCTGAACATTTAAGGTTTGGTATCTTTTCTATATGAAAACTAACTCTCTCTCTCTCTTTCTCTCTCTCTGTCTCTCTCTCTCTCTTCTCTCTCTTATATGTACTTCAAATATATATATATGTATATTCAAAAAAATTCCTAAAGAGGTGTGGTGGCAGGGGACTTTATGCAGGTGAAGAGTTTGCAAATCAGGGGACTTTATGCAGGTGAAGAGTTTGCAAATCAGCCTCTGGTGGAAACCAAAAGTGTACTCCACCAAGACAAAGGGAAGGCAACATTTTATAGAGAAAGTCCCCAACCAGGGTCCCAATTGATTCAATTTTATGCAAATGAGTTTTCCAAATTTGTACAGTTCTGATTGGCTGTTATAGAGTAGTTCTGATTGGTTGATTTAGATATAAATGGGGATATAATGTTTAGTTTTGGTTGGATAGGGCAGGTCTCAGTTCAATGGTCAAAATATAAAACCATGAACTCCCTTGTAATGATTGACTCACAGAGCAGAAGCATAGTACAGGAAGTTGAAAGCTCAATCTATGGTTTTTCCTGAAATGCAGTGTGTGAAAATCCTCTGTCAGTGAAGAGGAAATTTGAGGAATTTACATCAAAAAACTAATCAGCTTTTTTTTCAGCTTCTGTAAATATGCTTGCTGTATGCAGGAGCTCATGCAAGAGCTCACTTGCACCTTGCTCAACTTGTAAATGTAACTGTTTGTACCCATAGCAGCCCCCGCCTCTTATAGCACCTTGTACCCTGGCAGATCCCCCGCTTCCTGTAACAATTTGCAAATATCGGTAACCCTTAGCAACTCCCACCCTTCTCCAATGTTACTACTTTCTATCTGCATATAGCAACTACTGAGGTTTGTAACAATTCAAGTTCAAACTGACCAATAAGCGTGTGTAAAATTCTTGTATATAAGGAATGTTGCAAATGAGCACACTGCCCAGATCTTCAGAGCACTAGCTCCTCTAGGATCGTGAGTAATAAACCTGAGTTCTCCTTCTCTTCGAGTTACTGCTTGGTTTTTCACTGGACTGGGTTTGGGATTTTTCCACAACATCAGTAATGGCCACTAGACTCTGGTTATGAATTGGGCCCAGTTAACCATGAAAAGAACTTGTTGGCAGATATACCCCTTCTCGAGATTCAAGTTTCCCACTTTGTCATCAAAACCTGTTAGCAGTCAGCGTTGATGATCAATCCCATGTGGGCGCCAGAGTGGATTGGCTACCTGCTTCAGGTCCATCCAGTGCCTCGGTGGTACTCCTGAGGTTGGGCAGTAGCTAATAGAATAACTAGGGCCATTTGCTTACAAGAGGTCTCCCAGGCATCTGTTAAACGCAAAGAAATCATCTGAAGTTGGGTTTATGCAGAGTTAGCACGGTGTGAATAGGATTTCTTTATGATTTCCTATAAAACAGCTAGAACAATTCGAGAGAACTTGAACAAATAGAGGTACTCAATTTGTAACTTCAAGAAAGCTAGGGGCAATTGGTGAAAGGTATTTGGTTTGGGAGTAAAGGTTTTAACCATCATGGATTATAAACACAAAGGAGGATGCAATGGCTTGATAGATGGTTTCTATGCTTGCAACCATTGTGCAAGTCTTTACAGAGGGTTTTAGGCACCTGGTTATACAGAACATCAAATGGCTTGACAATGAAGCAAATTAAACAAATTAGAACAGCAATGAGTAGAACATAGGTAATCCAGACCTTAATGCTGAGCCCAGTTGGGAGCCAGCTGAAAAGATCAGAAAATCTAAAGCCTAATCAGTTAGTGTCACTTGCAATGAAACTGGAATTTCCCTTAAGGGATTTTGCAAGTTTAGGAAGCTTAGTTCTTTCTAATTCTACCTGGAAAAAAAGGTATTTATCCAGGTTCAGGAAGAGGTATCAGCTACGCAAAAACTCTTCATTGGGCTGCAAGTAAATAATCTAAAGCGCTCCTGTTGTCAAGGACTACTTGAGCTAAGGAATCTTCCTTGAACTCTGATGACTCTAGTAATTAAATGGGCTATTCTGATAACTGTTCTGGGTAGATTTGACATCATTATATCTAATTGAGCAGTGCCAAAGCCAGTTCATGAGTCTACAATTCTAAGAATCAAAATTTATTGATCTCAAATTTTCTAATCAAGGTTCAGCTACATCTAAGAAGAGTAAAAGGAGCTAAACTAGAACCATAGTCTTACATACTTTTATATGTTTTCTACTGATGATATTCAAAAATTGTACACCTAGATTTATATACTACATACATAAATTAGTGTTGGAATTTAGGGAAATTGCCATTTACACATGCAGGCCCAGAATCATACAGGAATTACAAATAGAAATAAT
Source organism: Pteropus alecto (assembly GCF_000325575.1). Classification (NCBI taxonomy): domain Eukaryota; kingdom Metazoa; phylum Chordata; class Mammalia; order Chiroptera; family Pteropodidae; genus Pteropus; species Pteropus alecto. The sequence goes on from NW_006442105.1 coordinate 253,037, forward strand.
AATCTGTTTACCATGTAAATAGCTGTTTGTGAATTTTTTTTCTCCCTCTTTAATTCTACCTCTCCCCCATCCCTGACCTATGGATGTTGCCATTTCCCCTTAAGAACTGGATCTCCCACCGGGGGTATGGTCCGTGGCTCCACCGGGAGCGCAAACCCAGGACCTTCTGTGTGTAAAGCAGACATGCTAACCACTACACTATGAAGCCACCCCTGTGAAATTTTTAATAGTTAATAGAACAAAATCTTTATGAACATAGTACCAAGCTGTAGCAAATTACACCAATTAGTAAGAAGCTCAAATTTATAAGGATAAAAATCCAATATCCCTGAATTTTTAAGCATTCATCTCAACATTAACATGATTTCATCTAAAGATTATCCCATTACAAGAGATGTTTTAAATTATCTTCCCTTTCCAATACATCATCATACTCTCAAGAGATGAAATTTTATCCAATATTACCCATTCTCATGAATCTGATATGTTTTAGTGCATACTAAGGTAAGTGATCTGAAGGATTCAATAAATTGAATTTCTAGAATCTAAAGTATTGATGATGTTGTACAATAAGCCTGTCTTCCAGAAAACCATGTCTCTAGTTGAAATATATTCCTGGATTAATGAGAAATTAAGACTGGCTGCCAATGAAGTTAGACTTTTCCCTAATTGTCAGATAAGTTTGACCTTCTCTATTACATTTCTTAGTGAATAGGACCAGTCTCATTTTTTTAATGTATCCTCTATAGGAACCACCTAAGTGTTGGTCAAAAATATATGCTCAAAGGATGTGGAGAAATAGGAACCCTCATATACTGCTGGTAGAACTGCAAATTGGTCCAGCCAGTACGGAAAACAGTATGGAGGTTCCTCAAAAAACTAAGAATTGACCTACCATATGATCCAGCAATCCTTCTACTAGGTATTTACCCCAAAGACTTGAAAACTCATATTCGAAAAGATATTTGCACACCAATGTTCATAGCAGCATTATTCACAGTGGCCAGGACATGGAAGCAATGGAAGTCTCCTACGATGATAGATGATTGGCTAAGAAGTTGTGGTACATATATACAATGGAATATTACTCAGCCATAAAAGAGATGAAATACTGCCATTTACAACAACATGGATGGACCTTGAAATAATCATACTAAGCAAAATAAGCCAGACAGAAAAAGTTGAAAATCACGTGATATCACTTATATGTGGGATATAAACCTAAAAGCAACAAATGAACAGGACAAACAAATGGAGACTTATGGATATGGACAATGGACTAGTGGTTACCAGAACGGAGGGGGGAGGGGAAAATAAAAAAATAAAATGTTAAAAAAATTATGTACATATAGTATGAAAAAGTAAATAAATAAACTGGCATTTAAAAAAGAAAAAATATCTACTCAAGGAAATAATAGATGATGGAGGCTTGAACTGAATCAGGGATGAATGTGATGGTGAAGCCTTGTTTTATCCATCACTCAACGGCAGTCCCCAGAGTAAATCTCTGATTCTGTCATTGAAGAACAGATATTTGTCTCCTACCATCATCTAATAGAGACAATGGGCCTCTTCATTTCTTTCTCTTAGTCACTAAGAGAATATACATGGGCATGAGTACCACTTGGTGGATGATAGCTGGAAAAAATTTTGGTCTCAGAGGAAGTACCAATTCATCTTATGGCACACTTTAATTTAAATAATACAATTTATAGAACCACTAATTTTAAAATTACATTAAATGTTATCCATACTGATAAATATTTAAAATGTTAGGCTTATTCTTTATGACACCTCTTAAAATATATTTTATTTTTTAACACTGGCATGAGGTAAAAGATCAAAAACTCACAAGGAAGTCATCTTCAAAATACTGAATTCAATACAATTAGAAAAGTAAGTTACAGCCTTAAGCTGGTAGATTAGCTACTGTCAAATTATTACCTTTATCTAAAAGAAGTGTCTTATATTTGAATGTGAGGCTACAATTCTTCCTTAATAACTATTTCCCCATTAAATGGTATGTAAAACTACTGGATTGTCAGTTCCCATGGCACAGAGACAGAACATGCTGAATAGGACTGTTTCCTGCTATGGTGGCTTTAGAGGGAAGATTTTGTAAAATCAACAGGAAAGTTAGGTAGGAATGATCAAGTAATTACTAACAGGAAAAACTATGAGATCATCAGTTCTTCCAAGGTAGAGATAGATGTTAAATGACAATCCAGCATTTAAACAAGTTCTCTAGACAGCTAAAGTTTGAGAGTATTGTATCATGATATTTTTATGCCAAGTTTTTCCATTTACAATGATTAAAACAGCAACAATCAGAAAGTACTGTATAGTCAAAGGTTAATGATATGAGGTGATCAAAATGTACAATCTAAAATTGGGGTCCCCAACTCCTGAGCCACGAACCAGTACCAGTCTGTGGTCTGTTAGGAACCAGATCACCCAGCAGGAGGTGAGCCGCAGGGGAGCCAGTGAAGCTTCATCTGCAGCCACTCCCCAGCACTAGCATCACCACCTCAGCTCCACCTCAGATCATCAGGCATTAGATTCTCATAGGAGCACTGGTCCTTGGTGCCAAAAAGGTTGGGGACCGCTGATCTAGAACATAGAAAAGGTGACCAACCAGCTTGTCACAAGAGAATTAAGCTCATCAATATATCCTGGAATATAATTATGGCAATTATGAAATAAACATAAGTATTATGCATAGCAGGAGTCAACTTTACTGGTCTAGTCCCAGATCTTGGGAAAAACCATCTACTTCAAGTTCTGTCTGCTCTGGATAACTCTAATTTGAGGTCTCCTATAGGCTGGAATGTGCAGTCAGGCAAATGATGTGCAACTGTGGGAGCCTTTTTAAATGAAAAACATAAATCCATGAATCAATACCTTGTAACTTCGCAGCACAGGAAATAGTTAACAATGCCTACTACAGTCCTTTTCAGCAAGGCTGGAGATTCCTCTCCAGGTTTATAGGCCATGAGGATTGATGTTTTCTTCTTCCAGGATTGTGCTGTGGAAAAATTGCTCTATGCATTTGGAATTAATTTCAAAAGCTTTTATGATAAGTCAGAATGTTTCCTTATTAAGGCAGGTTTGTGCATTCCCTGATCTAGTCTTATAGGTCTCCTGGTAATGCTTTTAAAAGGAGACAATTGATATTTACCAAAGAGAGTAGATCTTAGGTTAAAAATACCAAGGGAAGGGTTTAAGGCCAAGGCAGGTTAAAAAGATTCAACAAGTTTTGCCAATTGAATTTTGATTGTCTCATCAGTTTAGTCTATAAAACCAGAGGACTGGGGATGATAAGTGCCATGTAAATGGTGCAATATCGGCCAAATTTTGAATACCTGGTGATAATTTGTCTTGTAAAGTGGGTTCCCTGATTGTTATGGAGCTCTGTGGAGATTTTCCCAGCAGGAAAAATCTATTTTAGAAGTATTTTAGTAACGGCTGCAGCTGTAGCTCTCTGGTATGTGAATGCTTCTACTCAATGAGAATACATACAAATCATCATTTGTACATTTTTATTCTTGAGGAGGGCTGATTGGATTAAAATCCACTTCCCAAAATTCAAAATTCTAATATATCAAATAGGTCTAATTAGTTTAATTTCTCACTTTTGTAAGGAGAGAGTGAGAAATAATGCTTTAGGAATCCTTGTGAAGAATTTCAAAGTTATCTTTAAAGATCAAGTTTCTATTTAAATTATGAAATTTGGTGAGTTTGTTAAACATCTACTTAGGTAATAAGGATCATAGGTCACTGTAAATAATACTGAAATCATCGTAGGCGATTACAGAAAGTTTAATGTTTAGAAGGAAATTTGGCCCTTTTAATATTAAGACTATTTTGGTTACCAAGCGATCAGAAGCCTGATGATGCAGAGCACAGGAAATAATTTTAATGAAACATAAAATCTTTGTTTTTCCTTTTATAATCTCTTATTAAGAGCATACCAGTAATACTGAAAAACTTTATCCTTGTAACAAAGAGATAAAACCAAATTCTAATTCTGTATTAGGTATTTTTGATATTAACTTAAAAATAAAAGGCCTTTCAAAATGAGAGGCAACAAGCATTTATTTGAGATTAAAAAAATAGCTAGTGGGAAACACTAATTCAGGCAGATACCCAAATGATGTTCCTATTAGAACACAAAGGCAAGGGGTATTTATGAGAAGGGGAAGAGAAACAATTGCATCAATAGAAGAAAGGAATTTCCATTGGTGCATACAACATAGCAAAGTGACACTAATTCTAAAGAATGTTTTTAATCTTCAGTCCAGTAGTCATAATCACTGCTCTCTTGTTATCTCTCCTTGCAAACACTTCTGTGGGGCGCAAGGTTGCTTTAATCCCAGTCTAAAGGCAATTTTGCCCTGTTTTAACATTTCAAAAGTTTGAGGCATAGGTTGTGCAAGGAAGTTCCTCTGGCACGGCAGCATCGGCTCCATTTTAAAGTGGCTCCATTTATTATTTTTTGACAATATTAAAAGAAAGCTAAGTTAAATGAATCCATTCAAATATTAGCTAATTTGACTATACATAAGATTTCCTTTTCAAAAACGTAAGATTGGAGACTTAGTGTGCAATTTTGCAAGGCTGGAAGGGCACAAGATGCCTCAGATTAAGATCCAGACACTATGACAAAGCCTGAGTAGGATATAATGGTGATTGAAAATAATTGCATATGAAAAATAAGATATGTGTGCTTGGTAAAAGAAAGTATGAGAAAATGGAAATGCATTTTAATTAAAGGAAAAGATAATTTTGTCCTAAGGTAAAATAATTGTTCCAGAATAAGAGAGGAAAAAGTAAGACAAAACTGAAAGTTTTATGAAAGTAGTGAAAGGTTTAAACCTTTCCACTGTCTGCCAGTCCAAAAGCTAGCAGATCAGTGGGCAATCAGATGCCCTTTTCTTTTTTCCTTTTTTTTTTTCAGATGCCCTTTTCTAACTTCAGCTCTTCTTTAAAGTTTAATTTAATTCATCATTTAACGTAACTTAGAAAACTTTAAGGTTTCAAGTAACCGAAGAACTTTGGAATACTACTTACCGAATAGTACACCTAGAAACTCTCATCCCATTTATCTCTAGGTTAACCATCTTTTTTTAAATAATTGTTTTTAGATTACTCCTGAAGATTGTGCCCTTGAGTGCCTTTAGCGTGAGTGTCGTCACAAACCTGGAAAGGGCTAAGTCTAAACCTGAAGGCCTGCCACCACATATGCCAAATACACAACTAGATGAAGTTTCCTTTCCTTGGTTTGCCAATCTATGGACTAAACACAAATCATATGGGGCAGGGGGAATCCCTCTCAGTCCAAAAACATATAGACTAAGGCTAAAACTGGATAAGGGTCCCGTACCTAAAGTGAGATAAGTCTCTGAGACCTCAACTGAAAATGTAGGACACCTTGGATCCAAGAGGACTTACCTGAGACCATCAGGCACTGCTGAGAAAACAACAAAGCTTAATGGACTCATGCAGGGGCCAATGCATTGTTTCAGGATTGCACTGGGAAGAAAGTTGGGTATCACTTCAGATCCACCGCTGCCACCAAAGTCATGTCAACAAAAATTCCCAAAGAGGTGTGAAAAAAGGAGATGCTTTATTTAGGTGACACAGGCAGCCATGCAGTTACTGCCCCCGTTTTACAGGCCTGGTTCTCAATACCTTCCTCCTTTCCCCTATTAAAAATTAACTTTTGAGACTGAAAAGTTTTTTTTAAAGAAAGGGTTTATTGAGCTATATGCCAGCCAGAAAAAAAAAAATCAGGTTTTGGGGCATGCAATCTAAATCACCAGCAGCAGGGCTAGAAAAAGAAGACAAACTGCCATGCTGAGATTGATGGGACTCTTTTATGCAATGAATTTTGAGAAGAAAAATGTAAGTTGTTTTGAAAGAATTTACGTTGGCTAAAGATAAAGGGGGCGATAAAAAGTGAAGTGGGGCTAGTTCTGGGATAGGTGTATAGTCCATAAGGAAGCAGTGTGTGTTTATTTTGGATTAGTTGTGGGTAACAGTCTAGAAAGTTCATGCACAATCAGGATGCAGTGGTGCCTAGTGGTTGGCTATTCTCTCTAGATAAAGGCCTGGAAATTGATCGGAAGTTTCAACATGCATTCAGGAATGTGAGCAGTCTTTTCTGACCATGGCTCTCTTAACTGATTAGCTCTCCTTTTCTCTTCTTCGCACCCTCTAGCTTGCTGTAATTTAATTTAGAACATCTTAGAATTTTTTTCTTCTCAAACTGCCCTCCCCCCTGTCCCCCCCCCCCCCGCCCCCAATCATACCGGCTCTGGGTTGCAGCTTTTTCTGCCTTTTGAACTATCCACATGAAAGTGAGTTCCTACTCTCCCAAACCCACCAAGGCCTCTAACTACTGCTTAAGTTGGCTGTGCTGCTTCTATTTCATAGAAGTCTAAGGAGAGAATAAAAGACAAAAGTGTGTTTTTAGTGTATCATCTTGAATCAGAAATCTCCATCCAAATTGCTTTCTATCGTTCGTATTCAACTGTCTCAAGGTGTCTGCTTAGCTGATAGCACCCTTAAATGTGTCCCAGGATTATTTGGGATTCATTCTTTTAAAAATACATTTTCTTTTACCTTAATAGGGCCTATTTGCTGAACCAAAACAGAGTTTTGCACTCTCTGCCGCCTTTAAATTCAGGCCTTCTGGGGCCACCGTTTATACTTTCTGAGCTTTCCAACTTCATTGCGCATGCTTGCTTTCTATTTCTTTTGATTATGTTTGTCTATAGTCCACCTTAAAAGCACCATTAAAGGAGAGAATCTCAACACTCTCAGATACAATGGAATGTATTCTGTAACTGATTATAAACTGATTTAAAAAACAGATTCAAAGTAATTCTTACAGCATGCAAAAACTTTAGCCATTTGAGCAAAACCTTAACTTAGTCCATTTGCCAGGAACATAATTTGGATCCACTTTTTTTTTTTTTGAGTTTTATATTATTGTGCCTGAGACATAACTAATGTTTGTAAAATAAAAGATATGAGATCTCCGCCTGTGTTTATTTCTATTTTTATGTATGTATATGTATATATGTTTTAGATATGTTATATTTCTACTGCTGACTGGTATGGCCAAAATTTGTAAACTCAAATTAGATTGCAAAGGAGCCTTATCCAATTGGCTTAAAACAAATGAGCACTTATATGAATCACAGAAAGTAACTCAATTGCTTTTAAGTGCGTGTGATCTAGGATTAATTTTTAGTGAATAAAAACTAGCTTACGGTTGTTGATTTAATTTCAAAAGACATATAGTTGTCCATTGCTCTGCTAGCTTTGGGACTAACAAATCAGATGGAAAAGCAGGATAATAAATTTGGAGATCTCAGTGTACCATTTGCAAGACTAGAAGGGCATGAGTTACCTCATATTAAGATCCAGAAACTTCTGACAAACCCTGATTTGGTTGTTATGGTGATTGAAAATGATTGCATATGGAAAATAAGGTATGTGTGGTTGATTAAAGAAGGTATAAGGAAAGTAAATGCATTCTAGGTAAAGGATAAGGAAGTAATTTTGTCCTAAAGTAAAATGATTGTTCCAGAACGAGAAAGGGAAATGTTAGTATAAAAAGCTGAAAGGTTTATAAAAGTTGCAAAAGGGTTATGGAAGTTACAGAAAGTTATGAAAAAGGAATATTGAAAAAGAAACTTTATGTATGGTCAAGCAAACTAAGATTGAAATATTTAAGTTAATTTCTTGTAATATCAAAAGTATCCTGATTCAGAATTGGAATTGGGTTTCTCTCTCTCTTAAAAGGACAAAGATTCCCTCTACTATTGGTACTCTATTCATGAGAAATTATTAAGGGAAATTAAAGATCGTAGATCTTATTAAAATTATTCCTGCACTCTATTTGTTGGGTCTTTGATTGCTTAAGTAAACCAAGTCTTTGTAATATTAAAATAATTAAATTTTGCTTCTATCAATTTAACTTTCCATATTTCTTGGGAAGTCTTTAATCGTCAGCATGATTAAATGGATAATTAAAGTAAGGGACTCTCCTTACAAAGAGAGGAAATTAAAGTAATTAGTGCTATTTGAAATGCTGGAGTTCTAAGGATTGAAAAGTATATTGTAATCCAATTTTCTCCTCCTCGATGATAAAAATGTGCTAGTAATGATTTGCATGTATTCTCATTGGGTAGAATACATACAAATGTCAGAGGGCTACAACAGCAGCAATTAGTAAAATATTTCTAGAATGGATTTTTCCTGCTGGAAAATCCCCACAGAGCTCCATAGCAATTGGGGACCCAGTTTACAAATTCTATACCAAGGATACAAAATTTGGCCGATATTGTAGCATTTGTATTGAGCTTATCATCCTCAGTCTCCCAGTTTTATAGAACTAATGAGGTAGTCAAAATTCAATTGGTGAAACTTGAATATTTTCATCTACTTTGGCCTAGAGCCTTTCCCTTGGTATTGCTTAACCTAAAGCTACTCCCTTTGGTAAATATCAATGGTTTCTTTTTAACATCATTACTGAAAAACGTATAAGACTAGATGAGGAAATGCACAGACCTACCCTATTAAGAAAATCTTATAACCTATTGTAAGGAACTTGTGAAAGCCCTCAAAAAAAACACAAGTTTGTAGAACAATGTTTTCACAACACAGTCTCAAAAGATGAAGACCTCAAACTTCATGGCCTGCAGCCCGTACATATGGTCTGCTGAAAAGACATCTTGACAAAGATTTTCCCCAGCCTAGCTGAAAGGGCATTGTTAACCAATCCCTGCACCACAAAGGTAAAAGGTATTGATTTTTGGATTTATGTTTCTCATTTAAAAAGGTTTCCACATTTGCACCTCACTTGCCTGACTGCACCTCCCAGCCTATAGGAGACCTCAAGTTAGAATTATCCAGAACAGATAGAATTTGAAGCAGACAGCCTTTCCCAAGACCTAAGACCAGGCCAGTAAAGGCTACTTCTGCTCTGCATAATCCTTATGTTTATTTTGTTGTTGTCATAATGATTATATTCCTGGGTATAATAGTGATCTTAATTCTCTTACATCATGCTGGTCACTTTCCCTGTGTTCTAGATTGTATATTTTGATCATCTCATATCATTAACAGTACTTCCTGATTTTTATTTTAAACCTTGTAAATAGGAAACCTTGGCATAAATACTCTGACACAGTACTCTCAAGCCTTAGCCTCCTCGGGGAACCTATCTGAATTCTGGATTGCCATTCATTGGTTGCCTCTACCTCTGGTGAATCTAAAGATTCCTATTAGCAATTTCTCAACCATCTATAGCTTTACTCTTAATTTTACAAAATACCTCTCTGTAAAGCCACTATGGCAGGAAACAGCCATATTTAGTACGTTCCTGCCTCTCTATCATTGAAGTTGACATTCCAGTAATTTTGCTGCAGGCTTCTCAAATGGAGAGATGGGACACTGAGGCTATAAGCAGGAAGCAGCGTTTATTGATCCCGGCACCAGCTCAGAAGATTCTTATCCAAAGGCTGAGCCCCGATTGTAACATAATGGGCAGTTTTATACAGTCTTGTCATTCCCACACAGCTACAGATATAAGGAAGAAGATTTATTGGTCGGCAAGCTATGAGAAAACCGATGTTAGCCAGAGTCCTTGGAAGGTGGTGGGCAGTCAGGAACGAACTTGTTCAAGCAGGAAATGGCCACACAGAGTCAGGCTGCCATAATTTCACCCATCACCTAATGGGAAAATAATGAGCTATTAAGGAAAAATTATAGCCTCACGTTATCCTTGTACAAGGAGCTGTTTTGGACCTATATGCATTGTCTGACCAGTCATTGAAGTCAAACTTGTTATCCTGGTAGAATGAAGTGCTGCTATTTTTTAATAAAAATAAATAATTTCAAATGTGAATCATTCACTTTACCTTGCTAGAAAAAATTTTAACTCCTGTATTGTTATGTAATCATTTATTCAATTGAAAAAGACCTTTATCTCAATTGAGGTGATTTAGAAAAACATCAGAAAATTGATGGCTAAGAAAAACCGTTGCATATGAATATTTTCAAGTATGTGTTGCTTTTTCCTTAATATCTTAAGGTTTATCTTTTATTACTTTTCTCTTGAATTTAGTTATGTAGAGTTCAGTATTTTAAAGATTACTTCCTTTTGTGATTTCTTATCATCAACCTCATAATAGTGTTTACAAAATTTGAATTCCTTTCAAGTGATGTCGGAGAGAATAAACTTAACCTTTTAAATCTCTATTAGTATAAATAACATTTTATGTAATTTTAAAAGTTTATAGTTCTTTAATTGTAGTTAAAGTGTGTCATTTGATGGATTGGTGTTTTCTTTAAAGCAGAAGAAAAAACCCCTTTTTTAGATATTATCCACCAAATGGTAATCATGTCCACAACACTTTATTTTTTATTGATTTTTTTTTTGTAGCCAAAAGTGTTAAAATTAAATATAAAGAGACATTTTTCAATTACAGAGACATTTGAAAGGTGTTTTCTGGAGGTGTGGGGCTTGGCTTAGGTACAATTCAGTAAGATCCCTGAAGCATCTTCCTGAACTGATATTATAGTAAATATAGTTGCTTGTTTACCAAACTACCTGCATATTGTGTTTCTTAGTCAATAAAAGGAATTGGGGATGAGAATAACAGCTTAATGCAGTTGAACCATGTAAATCTTTGCTTCTGATGATCATTTCAAAGGTATGTTACGAAAATAGGGCCACTGCCTATATGACTTAGGCAAAGCTGTACTTTCATCACATGACAGTCCCACAAGCTACACACCTGGTGTGCCTGAAATAATGCAGGGTGAAGGACTGGTTATATAGGTTAAGAATCCTGGAGGAATTCTTTAGGACATAAATATTGCTAAAATCAGCTTGAGTGGGATGTATGTAGATAACTGGGCCTCCCCGATGCTCCTTAAGTGATATACCGTAAGGGGGTCCTGGCTTCTGAAGGTCGAGATATAAACTGTGGACCTGTGTTCCCCAGTGACCTAGGTTTCCAAGGCCAGAGGTGTGTGAGTGGTGCTCTGGGGAGGGATGATTCCAGAAGGACTAGGACTAGAGAGCAACACAGTGAGACAGTCCTCATATACCTGAGGCAGGATCTCATAGCCTCCTGGGAGGTCATGATGATTTATCAGCTGGACCATTTTCTCATACAGGTATTTCAGGATGTAGCGCCCGAAAGTCCACCTCTGTATTAACTACATGGAGGGCGGGTACAGCACACCTCTGGAAGCTCTTATGCGCAGATCATTTGCTCAGACATGCTCATGTGCAGGTTAGGTGTTATTTGCTGAATTTTAGAATATTGTTATTTCAAGGGGAGAGATCCGGGGACATTTCTCATTCCACTGTGCCTCTGATGTCACTGACTTTCATTTCATGTCCACAACATTTTAGTAGGTGCTGTAGAGGATACATGAAAAGAATGGAGCCTTGTCCTATTCAATAGAAATTCTAATTTGGTAGATAAGATTAAACCATTATCTGACTATTAGGGAATAATCTGACTTCATTGGCAGCTGGTCTTAACTTCTCAATCATTAATCTAGGAAAACAGGCTAATTGTACAATACCAGCAATATTCTAGAACATAGAAATTAATTCATTGGATAGTTTAGAGCACCTATCTAATCCTAAACACTGCAATGAAACTAATATATTCATAAGAATGGGTAAAATTGTTCAAGAAATTAAATTGTCCCCTTTTCATTTCAGCCACTAGAGCCATTCAGGCTCAACAAATATCATTAGACTCTAGTTTGAGTGATTCTCAACAATAGAGTTGCTCTTGATTATTTGATTGTAGTCCAAGGGGGAGTTTGTGTCATAGCTAATAACTCCTGCTGTCCCTAGGTACATACTTCATCCCAAGTGGAATTAGAAATAACCAAATGTCTTAGACCTGCCAAATCTCTTAAGGGGCATTCCAGGTTCACCTCTAGTACCACTGGCTGGTTGAGATTTAAATTTTATGATATTTTCAGCTAGTGCCCAACTGGACTCAGGGCTATTTTAAGGTCCAGGTTGTGAATTGTTCTACTCATTGTTGTTATAACTTGTTTAATGTACTTCACTGTCAAACTATTGATGTGCTATATAACCAGGTGTCTAAGCCCCCTATAAAGACTTGAGCAAGCTTTGCAAGAAGGATAGAAATGATCTATCAAGGCACTGCATCTCCTTTGTGTTTATATAATTTATGGTGGTTAAAACCTTTACTCGATGCTAAATACCTTTGGCCAATTACTCCTGATTTTTCTTGATTTTCTAAGTGTCTATTTGTTTTCTAACCTTTTCCAACTTGTTCTTGCTGCTTTTATAAGAGACTCTAAAGTCTTTTGAATTTGTCAGGTGTCTGAGAAACTTCTTGAAAGTAAATGGCCTGGTTGCTTTATTGGCTACTGCCCAACCATGGGAGTCCCACCAAGGGATAAGATGAACAAAGAGCTGATGGCCAAACCACTCTGGCACTGACACAGGACAAACTGACCTGATCAATCATCAGTGCTGTCTGTCAACAGGTTTTGATCCAAGAGGCGGAAATGTGGACCCTGAGAAAGAATATATTTGCCAAGAAGAGCTCTTCATGGTTAACTGGGCACAAATGCATAATCAGAGTCTAGCAACCATTGTTTACAGAGGCCTCTCATGCACACTGCCAGTCCAGAAAAAGCCACAGACTGAACTGTTAAGACTCTTGCATTGCATTCCTGTCTTTTGAGCCCAATCTTTCAAAAGAATTCCTGGAAACATATTTTGACAAGTGAATTGAGACCTGCCCTGTTCAATCAGAGGTGCCAGCTATATTCTCATTTGCATCTTTACTGACCAGTCAGAGTGGCTCCATAACAATTGATCGAAACACATGATTCTGACCAATTAGGACAGTATTATTTAGACAACCGAATCTGCAAATATGCATTCCTTATTTGCATAAAAATGAATCAATCAGGGACTATGGTGGGTACTTTATGTTAGAGGACCTCTCTTTGTCTTGTGAAGCACACTTTCAGTAACCTTTGGATTCTTACCGCATCCCAGATTGGGGAACTCCTTTTGCCAATGAGTTGGTGGCAGCAACCTTTGGTTGACATCTGTAAAGTTAACTAAACAGTAAATCAAGCCCTGATTAGTATTAGTTAATGAGTTGCATGGTGTAATATTCCTAAGGTGGTGGTTTAAGGCTACCAATGTGATGTCACTGAAAGTGGATGGGAGGGGAGCCCTGCAGCCCATTGTCATAGGATATTTTCATTGGCAGGTCAAAGTATAGCAAAGATACTCAGGGCACAGGCAAAAAATAAAATAATTAGGAAGAGATGAGTTTTGAGTATTTGTTCCTTTCATTTTTAACATGAAGTCTCTATAATTTAATGTTTAATAATGGCAATACTTGAGAAATGGCTTACTAAATTTCTGATAACATGTCTTTTGGCTTTCAGGAAGGAGCCAGAGCAAGATATTGTAAGCAGCACTGGTACATCGCTGAACTTGTTTGGTTGCTCTTCTGATGATAGATGGTTAGAGTTATTCCAATTTTTCCTATTATCAATAAAACTGTTATGGACATTACTGTATAGTTCTTTGCATAAATATATGTTTATATTTTTCTTTGGCAGATACCTAACTTTGTTGGGTGATAAGATACGTATAAGTTTAGTTTTTTAAAGAAATGACAAGACTTTCCCAAAATGGTTATATTGTTTTAGATTCCAACCAAATCGTGAGATTCTTATTTACTTGTAATTTAATTTTAGAATGTGTGATATATTCACATAGTTAAAAAGATAAACAAACCCTGAAAATTATCCTTCTCATATATCATTCTCATAAATTAAAAGAATTAACATCATTAAAATATTTGCACCATCCAAGCAGTCTAAAGATTCAATTCCTATCAAAATATCAATCGCGTTTTTCACAGAACTAGAAAAAATAATTCTAAAATTTATATGGAACCACAAAAGACTTGAAATAGCCCAAGCAATCTTGAGAAAGAAGGACAAAGCTGGAGGTATCACACTACTTAATATCAAACTCTATTGCAAACCTATAGAAATCAAAACAGCATGGTACTGGCATAAAAACAGACACATTGATCAAAGGAACATAATAAGGAGCCCAGAAATAAACCAATGCATAGATGGCCAATAATCTGTGACAAAAGAGGCAAAAATATACAATGAGGTAAAGACAGTCACTTCAGTATATGGTGTTTGGAAAACTGGACAGATACATGCAAAAAAAGTGAAAGTGGATCACTTTCTTACACCTTATACAAAAATAAACTAAAAGTGAATGCAAGACAAAAATGTAAGACCTGAAACCATCTTTTAGAAGAAATTATAGGCAGTAAACTCTTTGACATTGCTTTAGCTATAAATATATATATATACATATGCATGTATATATATACATATATATACATATATTTGTAATATGTCTCCTTGGGCAGGGTAACAAAAGAAAAAACAAACAAATAGGACTACATCAAGCTAAAGTTATTGTACAGTAAAGGAAACCATCAACAAAATGAAACGACAACCTACTGAATAGAAGTGCACATTCTCCAATGATACATTTGATAATTGTTAATATCCAAAATATATAAGGAGCTCATACAACTTAGTACCAAAAACCAATCTATTTAAAAAATGGGCAGAGGATCTGAATTGACATTTCTCCAATGATGACATACAGATGACCAACAAACATATGAAAAGATAGCTCAACATCACTAATCACCAGTGAAATACAAATTAAAGCCACTGATGAGATATCACTTCACACCTATCAGAATGACTATCATGAATAAGTTAACAAACAACAAGTGTTGGTGAGGGTGTGGAGAAAAGGGAACCCTCCTTCACTATTTCTAGAAATGTAAATTGGTGTAGCCACTATGGAAAATAGTTTGAAGCTTCAAAAAATTAAAACTAGAACTATCATATGACCCAGCAATTCCATTTCTGGCTATTTATTTGAAGAAATTCAAAACATTAACTTAAAAATACATATGCATCCTCATATTCATTGCAGCATTATTTACAATAGCCACAAAATGGAAGCAACCTAGGTGTTCATTGATAGATGAATGGATAAAGAAGTGGTATATAAGTACAACAGACTATTACTCAGCCACACACAAATTAAGAAATCTTGACATTTGCAACAATATGGATAGGCCTAAAAGGTATTATGCTAAGTTAAATAAGTCAGAGAAATATAAATACCATATGATTTCACTTATATGTGGAATCTAAACAACAAAATAAATGAACAAAACAGAAACAAACGTAAGATACAGAGAAAAAATTGATAGTCACCAGATGGAAGGCTGGTTGGGGGATGGGTGGGAAAGAGATTAAGAAGTACGAATTGCCAGTTGAAAAAAATAGTCACGGGGATGTAAAGTATAGCATAGGAAATATAGTTAATAATATTATAATAACTATATGTGGTATCGGTGGGTATTAGACTTATTTAGGTGATCATTTTGTAAGTTATATAAATGTGTAATCACTGTGTTGTACACTTGACTCTGATACAATATTTTATGCCAACTGAAATTGAAACTTAAATTGTAAAACTTTTTTTTTATTTTAAAAAATTTAGGTAAAAAGAAAACTATCCTCTCACCCCTGTCTCTCACTTGCTCAGGGCCCATTCTGTACCTAATGTCACCACAGGTAATCACTGCTGTTAGTTCCTTGGATTTTTAAAACTATTTCTGTATTTGTATATGAGTAAATATAAACATATGTTTTCTTTTTTATACATTGTTCTTTAACACAGTTATATTAGTTGGCTAGGGCTGCCCTAACAAATATCACAGACAAGACAGCTTAAACAACAGAAATTTCTCATAGTCCTGGAGGCTGAAGGTCCCTGGTCAAGGTACCAACAGGTTTGTTTTCTCTTGAAACCTCTGTTTGCAGATAGTCACCTTCTGCGTCCTCACATGGTTGTCCATGGGTCTGCATTGTCTGTATCCTAATCTCTTTTTATGAAGACACCAGTCAGGTTGAATTAGGGCCCACCCTACTGAGCTCTTTTAACCTTAATCACAAATACAGTTACATTCCAAGGTGCTGGGGTCTAGGGCTTCACCATATGAATTTGGAGGTGGGAGAACACAATTTGGTCCATAACAACAGTTTTACCTTTTGCTTTGTTGTTTTAACAGTCTATCTTGAAACTATTTTCATCTCAGTATACAGAAAGGTTGCTCATTTCTCTTTTGAATTATAGAGTAATACACAGTATAGATGAGCCAGTTTATTAAGTTCATCCCTTAGCGATGCACACTAGGGTTGTTTCCAATATTTTGCTATTCTCAGCAATGCTGCGATAAATGAGTTTGAAATAGTTCCATTTTACATATCAGCAAGAATCTCTGTAGACAAAATCCCAGAGGTGGAAATATTGGGTCAAAAGTTTTGTGTAAAATTGTCTTAATACACATCATCGAATGGCTCCTCTCCAATCCTGCAATGTGCCTGCTTCCCCATAGACTCATCAAGAGTGTACTGTCAATTTTTTGATGCTTACCAATCAAATAAGTGAAAAATGCTATCTCAATGAGTTTTAACTTGTATTTTTCTTTTTACTAGTGAGGTTGTAATTTTTTTCACTTGAGTAAGAGCCATTTACTTTCTTTTCTGTGAATTATTTTTCTATTGAGATGTAGGAATTTTTCTTGACTTCTAGACGCTCTTTGAACATTAGGGAAATTAGCCTTTTGTCTATAATATGTGTTGGAACTATTTCTTCCTTTTTAATCATTTGTCTTTTAACTATGCTTATGGTGCATTTGGCCAAAGCAGTTTTTCGTAGTCATTATGGAGCTATTTTGATTAGTCGGTAAAGATGTAAATGAGAATATAGCTGCACACCTCCCCTTGGATTGGCAGGGAAGGTCTCAGATCATTAGACAAAATACAATTTCAGGAACTCCTTTATAACAGTGGTCCTCAACCTTTTTGACATCAGGGATTTGTGCTCCTGAAAATTTAATGCCTGGTGATCTGAAGTGGAGCTGAGGTGGTGATGTTAGCGCTGGGGGGCGACTGCAAATAGAGATGAATCTGCGCTCACTTGCCACTCACTGCTGTGAGGCCCATTTCCTAATAGGCCACTGACTGGTAACAGTCCGCAGCCCAGGGGTTGGGGACCCCTGCTTTGTAAAATTGAGCTTGGAAGGAAGGCTTGCAATGCAGGCAGTTTGGTAGCTCAGTCTGTGGCTTTTCCCTGATATGCAGTGTGCACGAGAGGCTTCTGTACATAATGGCTGCTAGACTCTGATTATGCATTTGTGCCTAGTTAAACATGAGGAGTCCTTTCGGGAAGATACATTCCTTCTTGTGGTCAACATGAGAAAGCTAAAAGCCAGAAATTCTTTAAGAGCAAGCACTCTGAAGCCAGATGTTGGAGTTTGAATCCGGGGTCAGCTTCCTAGTTGTGTGTTCTTGAAGAAGTTTGTCAATTTCTTTGTGCCTTGATGTCTTCATTTGTAAAATGATTATGACTTAACGAATACATTACATTGAAAAGTGATTGGTAGAGTGAGCACTGTGTCCATGCTGGTGGCCATTGTGTGGTACCTGCACATCATCCCTGAAGCGTGCTCTTAGTGGGGCAGCATTTACCCTCACCCCTACTAGATCAGCCCTGGCTGCAGGAGTTGAGCCTGGTGCTCAGCTGTCATCATTGAGCATCACAGCCAGAAGTGGGTCACCAATCAGCATCGCGCCCTTGCATCTGTGTTTACACGAAGGTTCCTGAAGGGCAGCGGCTGTTTTAAAATACGTACTCAAATACATTTTTCTCATAAGACGTTAATAAAACGCTATAATTATGTTCCATTATGTTCTTCTTTCCTTACTGCATCAGTAGGAATGCAAAAATAGTTTTAAGAAAAACATTCCCTACGAGCGTTTATTGGAAAAGGGTAACAGAGATATCCTCGCGGGCGCAATAGACCTCTATGGATATCTGCCTTCCATGCTCCTCACCCTAGGGTTCCCCAACGCACCCAGACCGTTTCGATCCCTAGATCCGGGGGCTTTCCGGACGCAGACGGGAGCGCGCACGTCGCCACCTGAGCCCGGAAAGCGCCGTCGAGTCACGTGCCCGTGCGCACCCGCAGCAGCGCGCTCCAAGCGGAAGTGAGGTTGGCGGTCGTGGCTGCGCAACTTCGGTGAGCAGCGCCGGCTGCAGACAGGAAGGTAGGCCGGCGGGTCCGAGGGTGCGTAGAACACTGGGGCATCGCGACTCAGTCCCGTATCGGAGCAGGCCTCCGAGGCGCTCGCCCCTCGCAAAGTCCCACCGCCAAGCCCGCCCCGGGCCAGCGAGCGCTGGTCCCCGTGGCCGAGGCCGGCGCAACGATCGCGGCGTGGTGAGTGCCGGCTGGAGCCCCGGGTGGGGCGGGGGCTCGCGCTGCTGCCGGGCCGGAAGTGCGATGCTTTGTGCTGGTGGCCTGGGGCGGTGCCAAGGTCGAACCCGCCGCTGGGGTGGTCCCACGTCCCGGAAGGGACCCGCTGAGCTTTGTCCCTCAGGGCCGGGCAGGGTATGGGGCCCTGGGACGCGGAGCCTGAGAGGCGGAGCTGGATTCGTGCCGGTGCGGTGGGCGGCGGGTGTTGCTATCCAGGTGGAATCATTGCTCAAGAATGTCCTCTGGGCCTTTTTAAGGTTCAAATTAGATCAGATCAGGAAAATGGATGAAAAATGGGGAAGCAGCGATTGTTTCTGTAATTTAGGTTCTTATGATTTTAATCATTTCAAATGTGTAAACTATTTACTTTGTCTACCAACAAAGTAAAGATTATTCCATTTTCCTGGCAGAAACTTAGTGTTCGTTTTTCTGGTTTAAAAGACTTTTAATGTTTTCTTCAGAAAGGACGTTTCGTGGCCCAGTCTTGGTTAAATTTGGAATAGAGAGGTGCACCTTTACAACGTGTCCACAAAACGGTATTTCTCTTTTACAGTGTATATAAGTGTAGTGCATTTAAAGGATTGCATGAATTAATGTTTCATTAAAGTCATGCATAAAAATATTTTGCAGTGTTTTGGCATGCAAGAAAATTTTGAGAATGAAAAGGTTTGTTTAGTTCTCATTCCTTATATTTTCAAGTCACCGTTGAATACTTTGAGATTATTTCCCAAAATAGTATATGGAAAACTAGATTAAAAGCTTTTGTTTTTTGACAGAAAATAGGGACACATTTTTAAACATTGGTAAGTAAAGAAGTAGTGGCATATTTTTTCAGTGACAGCCAAGAGTCAAACAATTCAAGCCTATTTTTTCTAATGTTGAGGCTGCCGTGGTGCACATTGTGATGTTTTTTGTTTTTCTTAAACTAAGTGGGCTTGCAGCTAATGTTTGCATATGTTTCTTAGGTTTAGTTGTGCTGTGAAACTAAGATCTGGTAGAGATTCCCTAAGGCTTTAAGAATTAGGGACAGCCTGCTTCCTTGTGTTATGCTAGGTGTTACTTTTGTAGCAGTGATTAGAAATGCCAAGCAGGTAGCATCCCTCTTTTTGCTGCTTGCCCTTCTGAATAGTGGAAGAATTGGGCTATGTGTGTAGGGTAAGTGCCTGCAACCCAGGCGGAAGGAGGAAGCACCATATGATACTCTTGCTGCCCTTGCCCTCTTATCAGGCCTTGTTATATTAGAATTTTTAGTTATTACTCTACTCTGTAATTGCCTTTCAACTCATTTCCATTTTAAGGTTAGATGGAATTGTAATGCCAAAATTGTTTGAATTTTCAAACACTGGGACAGTAAGTTTTGTAATGCCACAGCAGTAGAGGATTAGAATTCAAAAAACAAAAAATCTTAAGTGCATTTAAAACATATCTTTTTATAGATTCTGTAGTTTAAAGGGAACTTTTTGCTTACCATACTTGACTTATGTAAATAGCTTCTTTTCCTGGATCAGTTGAGAACAATTTTAAAACACAGTACACCAGTATAATGAAATAATAAGTTACTTTTCTGATGTCTGTGTTCTATACCTTTGACGTCTCTCCAGTTGTACGATGCAGAAATATGAATTTTTCCAAATAGATGGCCAGCCTTGGTAGTGAAGATAAAATTTGGGGGAATTGAGCTCTTTCTCCTTTTATATGCTCTTCTTGATGATATCAGACATTACTAATATCCAATGTTGGTTGTACTAAAGGTTATTGTATCTTGTATATTGGTGTCTCAGAGGTAGAATTTAAGCCCCTTGAGATTAGTTTTATTGATATGAAATGCTAATATATAAGGCCTTTAAAATTTTATAATTGTTCTTTTGTGTGGAACTTTGTCATGACTTTTTTAATTTTTATTTTTCAATTAGAATTGACATTGTACAGTATAGTAGTTAGATACTTACATAATTTACAGAGTGGTCTCCCAATTAGTCTAGAATCCACCTGGCGCCATACACATTTATTACAATATTATCGACTATATTCCCTATGTTGTACTTCCCATAACTGTTTTGTAACTACCAATTTATACTTTTTAATCCCTTCATCTTTTTCACTCAGCCTCCAAACCCTCCTCCCACCAGTTCTCTGTATCTGTGCGTCTATTTTTGTCGTTTGTTCGTTTATTTTGTTCTTTAGATTCCACGTATAACTGAAATCATATGGTGTTTGTCTTACTCTCACTTCTTTTACTTAGCATAATACCCTCGAAGTTCATCCATGTTGTTGCAAATGGTAAGATGTCATTTTTTTATGGCTAATATTTCCATTGTGTATGTATGTGTGTGTGTGCGCCCACACACAAATCAATACATACACAGTATATATATATATACACACACAGCATAACTTCCTTAATCATTTATTGATGGGCACTTAGGTTGCTTCCATATCTTGGCTATTGTAAATACCACTGCAGTGAACACAGGGGTGCATATATCTTTTTAGATAAGTGTTTTGGTTTTCTTTGGATAAATACCCAGAAGTGCAATTGCTGCATCATAAGGTAGTTCTATTTTTAATTTTTTGAGAAACCTCCAGACTGTTTTCCATAATGGCTGTACCAATATACAGTCCTAATGACAGTGTATGAGAGTTCCCTTTTCTCCACATCTTCACCAACACTTGTTTGTTGATTTATTGATGATAGCCATTTAGACAGGTGCGAGATGGTATCTTATTGTGGTTTTAATTCTCATTTCTCTGATTAGTAATATTGAGCATCTTTTCATATGTCTATTGGCCATCTGTATGTCCTTTTTGGAGAAATGTCTATTCATGTCCTCTGCCCATTTTTAATTGGATTGTTACTTTTTTGGTATTAAGTTGTGCGAGTTCTTTATAAATTTGAATATTAACTCCTTATTAGGTATATCATAGGCACTTTTCTTCTCCTATTCTAGGCTGTCTTTTCGTATTGTTATTGGTTTCCTTCGCTGTGCAAAACCTTTTTAGTTCGAAGTAGTCTCATTTATTTTTTCTTTTGTATCCCTTGCCCAAGAGGATATATATCAGGAAAAAATTACTAAGAGCAACAGCAGCATTTACTGCCTGTGTTTTCATCTAGGAGTTTTATGGTTTCAGGTTTTACATTTAAGTCTTTGATCCATTTTGAGTTTTTTCTTGTATAGGGTGTAAGAAGGTGGTCCAATTTCATTTTTGTGTGTGTATCTGTCCAGTTTTCCAAACATTTATTGAAGAGACTAGCTTTAACCCCATTGTATATTCCTGCCTCCTTTGTCATTGATTAAATGACCATATAGGTGTGGATTTAGTTCAGCACTCCGTATTCTGTTCCATTGATCTATGTGTCTGTTTTTATGCCAGTACCATGCTGTTTTGATTACTATAGCCTTGTAGTATAGTTTGATATTAGGTAGCATGATCCTCCAACTTTGTTCTTCTTTCCCAAGATGGCCATGGCTATTCAGGCTCTTTTATGGTTCCATATACATTTTTAGATTATTCTAGTTCTGTGAAAAATGCCATTGATATTTTGATAGGGATTACAGTGAATCTATAGATTGTTTTGGGTATTATGGACTTTTTAATGATGTTAACTCTTCATATCTCTGAGCACGGTATATGTTTCCATTTATTTGTAGCTTCAATTTATTTAATGACTTATAATTTTCTTAGTATAGGTTTTATACGTCCTTGGGTAAACTTATTCCTAAATATTTTATTGTTTTTGATGCACTTGTAAATGGGATTCTTTTAATTTCTGTTTTTGATAGTTCATTATTGGTGTATAAAATACAATTGATTTCTGAATATTAATTTTGTATCTTGCTACTTTACTGAGTTCATTGATCAGTTCTAACAGTTTTGTGGTGGAATCTTTAGGGTTCTCTATATGTAGTGTCATGTCATCTGCAAGTAGTGACAGTTTTACTTCTTCATTTCCAATTTGGATGTCTTTTATTTCTTTTTGTTGTCCAACTGCTGTGCCTAGGATTTTCAATACTATGTGGAATAAAATGGTGAAAGTGGACATCCTTGTCTTGTTCCTAATCTTCAGGAAAATGTTTTTAGCTTTTCCCTAGTGAGTGTAGAGTTAGCTGTGGGTTTGTCATGTATGCATTTTATTATGCCGAAGTGTGTTTCCTCTATTCACACTTTGCTGAGAGGTTTTATTATATGCTGGATTTTGTCCTAAATGCTTTTTCTTCATCTATTGATATGATCATATGATTTTTATCTTTCAATTGGTATATCATGTTAATTGATTTAAGGTTAGTGAAGCAACCTGGCATCCCAGTAATAAATTTGACATGATCATAATGTATAATCTTTTTAATGTAGTGCTGAATTTAGTTTGCTAATATTTTGTTAAGGATTTTTGCATGTATGTTTATCAAAGATATTTGCCTATAATTTTTTTTTGTAAATTCTTTGTTGGATTTTGGAATCAGGTTAATAATGGTGGCCTTGTAAAATGAGCTTGGGAACCTTTTCTCCTTTTGATTTTTTTTGGAACGGTTTGAGAAGAATAGATGTTAACTCTTCTTTGAATGTTTGGTAGAATTCACCTGTGAAGCCATTAAGTTTAGGACTTTTGTTTTTTTGGGAATTTGATTACTGATTTGATTTTGATAGTAATCTGTTAGTTCAGATTTTGCGTTTCTTCTTGACTAGTCTTGGGAGATAGTATGTTTTTAGGAATTTCATCCAGATTTTCCAGTATGTTGTCATGCAATTGCTCATAGTATTTTCTTATAATTCTTTGTATTTCTGTTGAGTCAGTTGTCACTTCTCTTTTCTGATTTTATTTATTTAGGTCCTCTCTTTTTACTTGATGAGTCTTGTTAAAGATTTACCAATTTTGTTATATCCTTTCAAAGAACCAGCTCTTAGTTTTCATTGATCTTTTGTATTGGTTTTTTTTTAGCCTGTATTTCATTCATTTCTGCTTTGATCTTTATTATTTCCTTCCCTCTAGTCACTTTGGGCCTTGTTTGCTCTTATTTTTCTAGTTCTTTTAGTTGTAAGATTAGATTGAGATTTTTCTTGTTTCTTGAGGTAGGCTTGTATTGCTATGAATTTCCCTCTTGGAAGGCTTCTGCTATGTCTTGATTTTGAATCGTTGTGTTTTCATTTTCATTTGTCTCAAGGTATCTTTTGATTTCTTTCTTGATCTCATTGTTAACCCATTCATTGTTCAGTAGCATGTTATTTGGTATCCATGTGTTTGTATGTTTTTCAGAGGGGGTTTTTTTTTTTTTTTTTTTTTTGGTAATTGATTTCTAGTTTCATATTTTGGCCAGATAAGACGTTTGATATAATTTCGGTCTTCTGGAATTTACTGAGACTTGTTTTGTGGCCTAACGTGTGGTCTGTCTTGGAAAATGTTCCATGTGCACTTGAGAAGAATGTATATTCTGCTGCTTCGGGGTGAAATGCTTAAAAATAACAATAAATCTATGCGATCTAATGTGTCACTTAAGGCCACTGTTTTCTGGATTTTCTGTCTGGAAGATCTGTCTGTTGGTGTCAATGTGGTGTTCAGGTCCTCTACTATATTACTGTCGATCTCTCCTTTTGTGTCTTGTCAGTGTTTCCTTTATATAGTTAGGTACTCCCATGTTGGGTACATAAATGTTTACTAGAGTTATATCCTCTTGTTAGATTGGTCCCTTTATTATTATATAATATCATTTGTCTCATTATAGCCTTTGTTTTAAAGTCTGTTTTGTAATATGAGTATTGCTATACCAGTTTTTTGTTTTGTTTTTGTTTGCCTGAAATATCTTTTCCTGTCCCATCCCTTTACATTCTACGCGTGTCTTTGATCTGAAGTGGGTCTGTTGTAGACAGCATATGTATGGGTCTTGTTTTCTTATCCATCTAGCTGCCCTATGTCTTTTTATTGGAGCATTTACTCCATTTACATTTAAATTTATTATTGATAGGTACATAGTTATTGCCATTTTATTAATCATATTTTGTTCCCTTCTCATTTACTGAATGAAGTCCTTTTAACATCTTGTAATACTGGCTTGGTTGTTATGAATTCTTTAAGCTTTTTTTTTTTGTTTGGGAAGCTCTTTATCTCACCTTCAATTTTAATGGATAGCCTTGATGGGTAGAGTAACCTTGGTGGTTGTTCCTTGCTTTACATCACTTTAAATATTTTGTGCCAATTTCTTCTGGCCTGCAAATTTCTATTGAGAAATCAGCTGACGGCCTTATGGGAGCTCCCTTGTAAGTAACTAGTTGTCTTTCATTGCTGCTTTTAGAATTCTTTTTGTCTTTAACTTTTGGCATTTTAATTATGATGTGTTTTGATCTGGGCCTGCTTGGATTCATCTTGTTTGAGACTGTGTTTCCAGGGTGGGGGAGTTTTCCGTCATTATTTCTTCAAATCAGTTCTCAATCCCTTGTTCTCCTTCTGATACCTCTGTGATGCAAACGTTGTTAAGCTTGATGCCCCAGAGGTCCCTTAAACTTTCCTCATTTTTTTGTATTCTTTTTTTGCCGTTCTAATTGGGTGTTTTCTGCTACCTCGTCTTGCAAATCACTAGTTTGATCTCCTGCTTCATCTACCCCATTATTGATTCCTTCTAGTGTATTCTTCATTTCAGTTGTTGTATTCTTCATTTCTTACTGGTTCTTATTTACAGTTTTTATGTGCTCTTTATTTTTTTGTTTTATTTTTATTTTTACTTATTTTTATGTTCTTTTTAATGCTTACTATCACTTAATTCTAAATGAGATCATCTATTCTTCCCCTCAGTAAGTTTATTGAGCATCCTTATTACTAATGTTTTGAACTTTGTATCTGGTAGGTTTCCTTTATTTTGTTTAGTTGTATTTCTGGAGTTTTCTCCTGTTCCTTCATTTAGGACATGTTTATTTTCTCATTTTGGCTGCCTCTCTGTGTTCGTTTCTAGTATTAGGTAGATTTGGTACATCTTCCAGTCTTGGCTGGGGGGCTTTATGTAGTAGGTGTTATGTTTGACCCAGTGGTTCAGTCTTCCTGGTCAACTGTGCTGGGTGCTCCAGGAGTATCCATTAGTGGGGTTGTGTGTGCCCTCCTGTAAAAGTGGAAATTCTCCAGTTTCAGGGAAGTGATATCCCTGGGTGCCAGCCCCAGGGAGAAGCGCAACATTCCAAGGAAAAGATGATAAAACTGTCTGTTAGGCCCTGTTTGCTGGGAGTTCCCCTGAATATATTTATCTGTGTACAAAGAGTTACAACTAACTTCTGCTTCTTGTAATCTGTTCATTCAAAGATGTAGTAAAAAAAACCTTATAAGCAGCCTGCTCGGGAAGCTCAGGGCTGATTTCCTCTAACCCTGCGTGGTAGAGAGTCAGTCGCCGGCCGGCTAATAAAGGCTCATAATTAATCTCAATTGGCTCCGTGGGTCTCAGAATTATCCGTGCCACAACACTCCTTGCTGTAATGGAGCCTTGATTGCTTTTGGCATGTCAGTGGGTGGGACTGACTCTCAGGCTGACTGGCTGTGAAGACTGGCCACACCCACAGGGTATGAGTTGTTTTGTGGGGGTTTGTGTAAGCAGCTCCTGTGACTGTTGAGAACAACTTTTGGGTATGCTGCTAGTGGTCCTAATCAGGTGGCACGCTTTTGCGGTCTGACGCCAGCTTCTAATTATGTTGGTTCTAGGGTTCTTTTGGGGTGTGGGGGGTCTCCCATTCAGGCCAAGGTCTGATGCTGCCTGTGACTTCCTAGGGCTGCCTACAAAGCAATCCACCTACAAAGTGATCCATGGTTGGTTGCTGCCTGAACTGGACCTGGAGGTACATGGGAGAGCCTACACTCCTAACTGAGGCCGGCTGCCTCCAGTACTTGGCCTGGAGCAGGTTTCCAAAAAGTCTGGGGACACTTCAAGGCCTGAGGGTACCTGCTAGGTGCCTAGAAGGGCCAGCAGCTGAAGAAGTCTTGGGTGGTACACGAGTTGGGTGAGATGAGGTCCCTGGAAGTCACCAGGGTGGGGCAAGTAGCCTTCCCCATATTGGTGCAGGTTAAGATTTTGTTCCAGAGCTGAGCCTGTGGCTATTCACAAAAGTCTCAGATCACAGGGGAGCTAACTGCAACCTTTCTTGGGCCCCCAAATTCCTCAGATTTGTTCAGGAAATACTGCGGCTTGGTTTGGGGCTGGTTGCCCACCACCTGAATTATATCAGGAAGTACGTGAGTGGAGAGGCCTCTTGATTGCTGCTAAAAGAGCTTCATGCCAGAGGACTAGGTGGGGCTGGTGGCCCAGCCTTTAATATGCCTCTGGCAGTTATCTAATTGGGTGGGGCAGGATCCCAAAGAGTCACAGGGGTAGAGAAGAGGATTTCACCAGGCCAACTTGCATTTAAATTCAGCCCTGTAGAGGGAGGACTCACCACAGGCAAGATGGCCCCTACCTGTAGGCTGCATAGGAGAAGGGCTCAACAGAGGGATAATGGCAGCCGTTCCTCTAGCCCTTGCCCTGAAGCGAGGTCTCTGGCACCCCCCCGAGCTGCTTTCCCTCCACAGGAGCCCAGAGCGAGTGCTTGTGAGTCTGTGTGTGGGCCCTTTAAGGAGATGTCTGAGCTTCTAGCAGTCTTCCATCTCACCCAGACGGTCGGAATCTTCACTGATTTTTATAGCAATTTTGTGGGAACTCCTCTTCCCGGCACTGAATCTGTATGTTGGGGAGCCCTGGTGTGGGCCGAGTTCCCTCGCTTCTTAAAGGGGCACCTCCAGAGCCAAGATATTCCTCCTGATGCTCAACCTGGTCATGGTGTGTTTTGAAACTAGGGGAAGTAGTTCAGTGATTGGTCTTAAATATACTTTCTCTTTGATTATTATTGGATTTTCAAATTGAAGACTTTTGCTGTCATCTTTTTGAAAGGTAAATCTGAGATTTGTCTTCTGATGCAGGTGTCAAACCACTCGTAGGAATTCTGACAGTTGAGTCATTTCAAATGAGAAACTTTTTTTTTTTTTTTAAAGGGATAACCCTATGGATCCAGCCCTGGAATGAGATCCTTTGTCCAAAGCAAATCAGACTGAGAAATTGGAGGTTTCTGAGTGCCTACTGGTGCTTGAATCTCAGGCAGAGCAGCGATGGTGTTTTTTTTTTTTTTTTTGGATAAATTTAAAAAGTATAGCAATACAGTCAGTATAGCTGTACCCAACATCTCGATGTAACAATTATTAGCATTTTCCTGTAGTATCCCATTTTTGTAGCAATGTTTTAAATTATAGACATCATGTCATTTCTATCCTTACATGCTTTAGTATGTATTTCTAAAAAATGACATATCTTTTCATAACCAAAATACTGTTATCACACTCAACAAAATTAACAACAGTTGTTTAATACCCATTTTCAGTTATATCCCCAAATATTTAAATACCTTTTTACATGTTTTCAATGTAAATTAAGATCCAAAAAAAAAATCCACCTGTAGCCTTTATGTGTAAATTTATTTAATCTAGAACGGTCCTTCTCCCCACCCCTCCACCTTTTTTTCAGACTGTTGACTTACTGAAGAAACTGGGTCATTTGTCCCAGAAAGCCCCACCTTTTGGGTTTGTCTCATTGCTTCACAGTATTGTTCAGCTTATTCCTCTAACTCCTGTCTAGAAGTTAGATGTATAGACTCCATTAGATTCAGATTTTAGTGTTTTGTAGCAGTACACTGGATAATACAGAGTAATTCCCTTAACTGAGGATGCACGTAATGTTAAGTAGTTTGACTCTTAGTGATGTTAAGATTGATCAGTGGATTTTAAGATTGGTCAGTTTTCACATTCACTAACCAATAAACAGATGTTTCAACAATTCTGAATTAGGTTTTAAATAAATGTCTTAACATCATGTTTGAAAAGTCCTGTGTTCTCTGTTGGATAGTTCTTTTGTTCAAGAACATTCAGAAGATATTTATGAGCCACCTCTGTGCCAAGCAATAGTGAGATGCAGGGAGA
Source organism: Pteropus alecto (assembly GCF_000325575.1). Taxonomy (NCBI): domain Eukaryota; kingdom Metazoa; phylum Chordata; class Mammalia; order Chiroptera; family Pteropodidae; genus Pteropus; species Pteropus alecto. The sequence goes on from NW_006442105.1 coordinate 281,480, forward strand.
CAGGGCTGAATAAGCTGTTTTCTTTGCCCTTGAGCCACACAATCTTGGGGGAATCTGTGATCATTTGAACAAGTAACTTAATGAGCTGTTTGACATTAGTTTAGAGACCTTGTCTTTGTATTACCCAATGTAAACCCTTTTGTTGAATTCAAGAGGGAACCACAACATTTTTTTTCATCAATGCTTTTACCAAATTTTTTTATCTGTAACTTTTAATTTAGTAAGACTTTTTAATCACTTTAGGAAATATTTACTATTTATTAGTCTCTGGGGAAGTAAAAGTGTTTTCACGAAAGATAACCTCTGGGTACTTTGGAACTAATGGTGTTTAGAATTCAAATGCAATTCAGTAAATTTTTTAGTGGTACATGTAGAATGGAATTTTATGATTGGTTTAGACTCTAAGTCAAGTCATTATGGAAGGAAAACCTGTGTTTAGTGCTTTATTTGAGTTGTTCACAATTTTTGACCATTATGAATAATGCTGTTAGGTTCGCCGAAGGATGAATGCACAAGATGGAAGGGGTTTAAGCGTGGTTTATTGTAGCAGAGTGACAGTTGGGCTGAGCCAAAGATGGCGTCAGCGCTGAATGCGAGGGGACTTGAAACTTACATGGGGCTCGAGGTGAGCTTTTTCAGTGGGCGTATTTCAGGTGGGTAAATTGGTGGTGAAGGGAGGAAAGTCAAGTGAAATGGGAGGTGAGCATGTAGCATTGCCAATCCAGATGTTGCAAGGTGCAATTCCCATACAACGATAAGGAAGGAGTCTAATCCCCAGGCTATAGGGGTAGAGATACGGCCCTTTTGGACCTAACATTCCAGCCTTTTTTGTTTTATGGAATAGGGATGGCAACTCGGTTTTCTGTAGCTGCTTCCTG
>NW_006442105.1:282392-329208 GCF_000325575.1 Pteropus alecto
TAGTGGATAGTCAACTGGGGTGTGGCTTTGACTGGTAGATTCTGCTGGCCGGAGGGCTTGATAGTGTGGCACGGAGTGAAGTATTGTGACTTCTGCTATAGACTAAAACGTGCAAAAACGGTCCTGGAGGAGGGAAGAAATCTGGCATGGTATGCAAGGCCCAAAGGTCCAAAATGAGAAAAATGAAGGTTAGAGGCCTTATGAAGGGTAAGAACCAGGTAACTCAGTTGGTTTTTATCCAGGTATCTCAAGAATTTGTTTGGCGCTCTCTTATCTTATTGGCTTTGTCCTTCAGCTTTTAATTTTTATTTTAACTAATTAATTAATTAATTAATATTTAGTTTTTTTTTTTTTTAGGCGAGGCAACCCTTGGTTGACCTTACAAATTGCAAGGACCTTGTCAGCTTACAATCCCTTATTTTAAAAAATTTTTTATGCCTACGGCACCTGGTCTTTCTAGGTGGTCTCCCATCCAAGAACTAACCAGGCCCGACCCTGCTTAGCTTGTTTAGGGTATCATGGACGTAGACCTTATCCTTCAGCTTTTTAGCTGCATCTCTTACTAGTCCTAATTGGTTAACATAGAAACAACATTCTTTTAGAAAGAGGCAGAGACCTCCTTTTTCAACTTTAAATAAATCTAGCCTTTGTTTTTTGTAAAGTGATGGCTGCTAGGGAGTCAGTTTGATCCTATAATTGAGCTATATTTTTTGCAATCTCATCTAGGCTTTCTTGGAGATCATTGGACAATGTTTTGAAGTAAGGTAGATAGGTAAATAGTGGTGGCAAGTCCCCCATGCCTGTGCTTAGTCTGGTAGGGACCTCCAGTGTAACTAATAGTGGGATAACCTGAATACCTCTTTTATATTTTATATAGTGTGTGAATGGGAATTGGTAAAGATTGGTTATTGGGGGCTGTATCTATATTTGGAGAGAGAGAGACTAGAGTCCAATTTCTGGTCCACTTAGTGGGAAGGCAGAGATAAGTGCTAGTTCCACATGGAAAGAAGACTCCTTATTCAGGTATACAAGTGAAAACATGTATGGAGAACAAATGAGTAAGAGGATAGATTGTTCCAGTGTATCCCTTCTGAGGCTCGGAACTCCAAGCCATAAGAGTTGTAGCTACAGCAGCTCCAGTAAAGGGAGATAGATGAGTAGGGGTATTAGTAGGTCTGTAATAAAAGTGTTGAGGAACTGCAGAGACAGTCGTAATCTAAGGAAAGAACGGGGGATGGGGGTGGTAAAAGACATTTTTAAGAGATTGTAAGGACTGTAGAGTGGACGGGTTATAGAAAGAGGCCATTAGCTTCTGGAGAGACTTGGTAGTCTATCTGTTGAGTCCAGTATCCACTGAGCAGTTGGATTGTGACTGATTGTATAGATTGGAAGGTAGGCATTCTATAGATAGGTTGCTACTGGTTCTTGTGAAACAAAGAGGAGCCTTGGAAATCAAAGGGGTATGAAGAGTATTGGGTCCTATTACTGGTATGGAGGGATGTGCTACCTTTGCAAGGGATTGGGTATAGTTGTGGAAGGGATTAGAATCTTGATTAGCCTGTGCTTTCAAGGAGAGTATCTGCCCTTTCAAGGAAAATGGAGCCCTTTTCTTTTCGATATGAAAAGATCATTTGTACATGGTCCCATTGGTGAGGGGAACAGGGAGAGCAGAGTATGCTGAGGAAGAGAGGGAAAGGCAGAGCCAGCCGTCTTTGGCTAACATAGGGTTGGATTTATTTAAGAGAGAATGGGTGAGATTGAGAGAAGGCTCAAGATGAATGGTATTGAGAAAGCTCCGTAGGGAAGCAGAAGAGGAAGTAGGTGATTGGTGGGAGATCTAAGTAAGTAGAATTAAGAGGGTGGCAAGGGGAGGTGTTCTGATCTACATAATGAGGAATCTCACCACATGGGCCTATTAGGTAATACTTGTCTGTGAGAAATCAAAGGATCTCTGTACAAGTGAATCCCATAAAAAGAGTTAAAATCTCGAGATGGAGAGGAAGGGGAGACTGTGCTAAGGCTGAAGGAATTTGTTGGGGGTAGTGGTGTTTGTTGTCTTTTCTGGAAGAAGAGGAGAGCCTGAACAGAAGGGACAGGGACAGTAAAGGTTATTCATTTGTCCTCTTTGTCAGGAATGTGGATTAGCTGAAGCTTTGTAGGTCTGATGGAATAGCTGTGGAATTTTGTGGTGTTTGGCCATACTTTGTCCCTTGGTGAACTATTGGAGACTCGTTTTAGCCTGGAAAGATGGAACCATGTTGGGCGTCCAGTAATCTTAGCAGCAGTTGGGGTAGTTAAAAGTACCTGGTAAGGGCCTTGCTGTCCAGGTTTAAGATGATCTGAGTGGAGATTCTTAAGGTAGGACCTAATCACCTGGGATTACAGGAGTAGGTGGAAGATCTGTGACTGTGTATGGCTTTGGCAGGACTTGGTCTGCATGTTCTCTTAGTATTTGTCTAACTAGATTTAGTATGGATGTATAATCTCCTAAGAGGGATGTTGTGGTTGGGAAGTTCCCTAGAAGGAAAGGTCTTCGGTACATGAGTTCAGTGGGACTGAGGAAAGAGGGGGCTCTAAGGAAGGCCCTAATGCACATGAGGGCAAGAGGTAAGAGAGAAATCCAGGGTTCCTGAATTGCTAAACTAAGCTTAGTTAACAGGGTTTTTATTAAAGAGTTAGCTTTTTCAGCTTTTCCTGAGAGCTGAGGTCTAGAAGAAGTATGTAGATTCCATCGAACACCTAAGGTGGAGCTGACTTCCTGTGTTATTTGAGATATGAAGGCTGGGCCATTATCTGATCGTAATGAGGTGGGTAATCCAAAGCAAGGAATAATGTCTTTTGGTAGTGTCTGGGTAACTTCAGCAGACTTCTCAGGTGGTGGGGAAAGCCTCAGTCCATCCTGAGAAGGTGTCTATGAGGGTTAGTAAGTATTGGATTTCCTGATGGAGGCTTGTGTGTAAAGTCAATTTGCCAATCCTGTTCAGGGATGCTGCCCCTAGCCAGATGGGTGGGAAAGGAAGGAGGGTGTGTATACCTGTAAGGAGAGACTATGAAGCAGATACAGCAATTTTTCATTATATCTTGAAGGAGAGTATTAAAGTTATTACAGGTAATCAGGGGTTTAAGGAGTTGTAAGAGCAGTTTAAATCTAGTGTGTAAGGAGTTATGAATATCTTGCAGGATATTTTGAGCTTGACCCTGTGGTAAAATATACCTTACTTGCATCTTTAGTGAAGTCTTTCTTATCTGCTCCAAGTCTGAGGAGAGAATGATACTCTTTAGGAGAGTATTGTGGTGCGAAATGAAGAAAAGCTAAGAGTTGGGAGGAAAGGGTTGATTGCTGCACTGCCCTTTTGGCCTCTGTATCTGCCTTATTATTGCCCTCTATGATGGGGTTGTTTCCTGCCTGGTTCTCTTACAGTGAAGTACTCCTGCTGCCTTGGGAAGATGAGCAGCCTGAAGAAGTTTAAGAATTAAGGGGACATTGGTAATAGAGCCTTTTGTAGTGAGTGGAGAATATGGAAGGCATATTTGGAATCTGTATAGATGTTAACCCCTTGTCCAAATGCTAAGGTTAACTGACGCTCTGGTGAGGGCAGTTAATTCTGCCTTTTGAGAAGTCCCTACAGGAAGGGGCCTAGATTCTATGATTTCTGTGAGGGAGACTACTGCGTAGCTTGCCAACATTTTTTCCCATCTGGCAGAAAGCACTACCATCAATAAATCAAGTGTGTGAGGCATTGGGTAAAGAAGAGTCTGTTATGTTTGAGAAACAGGGAGTCTTAAGGTTGAGGATTTCTATACAAGAGTGTGAAGTCTCTTTGTTGGGCATGGGTAAAGGAGTGGCAGGATTGAGTAGAGGGTATTTGTCTAGGGTAACATAGGGAGATTCAATAAAGATTATGTGAAAAGTTTGTATTCTAGAGGGAGGGAGATTTGGGGTAGTGAGGTCAGAGATGTTATATGAAGAATAAACTGTGATGAGTTGTCCGAATGTGAGTTTCTGACTTTCAGGAGTTAGAAAAGTGGCTGCGGCCAGGGCTCTGAGGCAGTCTGGCCAACCCCTGACTAGTATCTGATTGGTTTGATAGTCTGGGTCTCTGGACTTGTTTTAAGAGTCCAAGTGCTATTCCTTCCTTTTCCATAGTATGAAATGTAAAAAGTTTGGAGAAGTCGGAAAGGAAAGAGCTGGGGCCTATATAAGGGCCTCCTGTAATTTCCTGAAGTAAGAGCTAATAATGGTGGGATCTAGTGGTTCGGTCAAAAGACCTTTAGAAGCTAGGCATAAAGGATGAGCTAGAATGCTGAAGTTAGGAACCCAAATACGGAGAAATCTTGCTAAACCAAGGTAAGATAGGAGCTTGTGTTTTGAGGTGGGAGGTAAGAGGGAGGCGATGAGGTCTTTTCTGTCTAAAGTAATGGCTCCAGGTTGTGGGATAATAGAGTGACTGAGATAAATGACTTGAGGGTAATAAAGTTAGGCCTTCTTTGGAGAGACTCAATATCTGTTTTTATCTAAATGATTTGAGAGGCTAGCTGCATGTTCATAAGAGAGAGAATAAACAGACTACAAAGGAGTAGATCATCTCCACCTTGGAGAATAATGCTGGGGTGGAGATCTAGTTTTGCTAGATTTGATGCTAAGGCTTGTCCAAAGAAATAGGGACTATCCTGGACACCTTGGGGAAGGACAGTGCAGGTAAGTTGGGGCTGATGGGTGACAGGATCTGTCCAGGTGAAAACAAAGGGATTTTGGGAGTCTGGGTGTAGAGGAATGGTGAAGAATGCATCTTTTAGGTTAGTTACAGTGAAATGGGAAGTGTCCGGGGGAATAAGGGATAGGAGGGTGTCAGGGTTGGGTACTACCAGATAAGTTGGGAGAACTACCTGGTTTATGATGCAGAGATTTTGAACTAAGCAATATGAGCCATCTGGCTTCTTGACAGGCAGGATTGGGGTGTTGAATGGAGAGTGAGTGGGTCTCAGGAGGTTTTGGGATAGAAGGTGTTATATAATGGATTGGAAGCCTTATCTGCTTTCTAAAGATATGGAGTGTTGGGGTTGACAGGGGTATGTTGAAGGGTCTTTTAGTTTTATGTGGATAGGAAAGTGGCATTGGGCTATGGAAAGGGTAGAGGTATCCCACACTTTGAGTGTGACTAGAGAAGTTGAGAGGGGGAATTTATCCGGTTCTGGTTTAGGGAGAGGGAGGAGGGGTGGGTCTGAATTAGAGGTGGGAGAGTGAAGCCTAAAGGAGGCTCTGAATTTTGATAAAATGTCTTTACCAAGGATTGAGATTGGGCATTTAGGAAGGACTAGAAACGAGTGACTGAAAGATATTCCCAGGAAGAGACATTGTAAGGAGGGTGTAGCTAAAGACTTGGAGATTAGACCATCAACCCCTGACAGTGTAGATTTGGGAGGGCCAGATAGGACCTGCAAATTCAGGTATGGCAGAGTAAGTGGCTCCTGTATCAATAAGAAAGGAGATTGGCTTACCTGCTACTAGTAGAGTTGCCCTGGGCTCCAAAGGAGTGATAGGAGTGGGGGCCGTGGGGCCCGGGCAACCTCAATCTTCAGTGGCGAACCCTAGAAGGCTGGGCAGGTTGAGGTCCAGTTGTTCTGACTTTGGAAGGAAGAAATGTGACCCTCCCTTGAGTTCCAGTTGATTTTCCAGTGAACTTTCTTGCCGAAACTTGGACAAGGGCCTGGAGGAGGGCGAGGATTAGGGCAACCTTTGGCCTAGTGTCCCTCCTTGCCACACTTAAGCAGGGTCCTGGAGGGGCTTCAAAGGTTTTGCCCTTAGGGCTTTGTATATTTCTGTGGGAGCTCTGAATAGCTGCTGCCAGCATCTGGCATTTAGCCTGATCCCTTTTAAGTTGTTCATTTTTTTTGTTTCCTCATCTCTATTATTGAAAACTTTAAAGGCAGCACTTAAGAGTTCCCTTTGTGGGATTTGAGGGCCATCTTCCAGCCTCTGTAATTTGCATCTGATTTCAGAAGCCGATTGAGAAATGAAATGAGTGTGTTGGAAGAGGAGGCCTTCCATTGAGGAAGGGTCTAGTTTAGTGTATTTTTGGAGAGCCTCTGTTAGAGGAGACAGAAAAAGGGCAGGATTTTCATCTGGACCTCGGCTGATTCCTTTGAGATTTTCATAGTTAATTGCCTTGTGTGCCGCTTTTTGAAGCCCTGCTATGAGTCAAGTACCATATGATTTCAGTGTCGGCCGCCTGGGGAGTCTGATAGTTCCAATTGGGATCCCGTTGGGACTGCTACTGCCCCCAACCAGCTGTTGATTATTTTGCCAGTGTAGGATATCAGCCTGACCATGAGTGGCTAGCCAGACTCTCTTTTTCTTCGGTGGAAAGAGAGGAGGAAATGATTATGTGGAGCTCATGCCAGGTAAGATCCTAGGATTGAGTTAGGTATTCAGATTCTTTGACTTAAGTGGTGGGGTCAGTGGAAAAGGACGCTAACTTTTTCTCAACTTGAGAGAGATCAGCCAGAGAGGAAGGGACATGAATGTGGACTATACTCTAGGCTCCTGCAACTTCCCTTAAAGGGAAAACAGTAGCAGCTTCCTGGGGGTGAGTCCAAGAACTTGTTTGAGCGGTAGAGAAGGAGGGTTCTGAGGGATCTAAGCTGGACTCATTGTGAGCGGGGGGAGGGGAGTTAAAGGAAGGGGTGAGGAAGTTGAGAGCCGAAGGGTTAAGGTAAGAGGGAGTGGGGGAGTCATCTGGGAGGTCTGCTGAAAGAGGAGCATATGGGGGTGGGGGATGAGGAGGGCCTAGAGGGTGATGGACCATGGTCAGTGGGATGGAAAGAAGTGTCAGTTTCAGAGTTAATAGAAGAGGATTGGGATGAAGAAGTAAAATCTTAAGTAGAGCAAGATTTACAGAGAGAGTCTGGAGTGGAGAGTAAAAACCTGGACATAGGGAACTTCAGACACTTTCCGTTGCAGTGACAAAAGTTGTCAAGGTCTTAATGTGTTAAAAATCAAAGGTGCCATTCTCAGGTCATTGAGATCCATAATCTAATTTGTATCGTGGTCAAGCAGTGTTATAATAGAAAATGAGACACTTATGAGGTTTCTAGGTTCCTTAAAAGGCAGCCAAAGGGGGTGATTTTGGAGGGTGTAGAGGGTGTATTCCCTATGATGAAGAGGATAAGAACGGCAGGGAAAGTGAGGAGGGCGAGTGGAAAACCTCTAGGGAGGGAACAGCTCCTTGTGGTCCCCACCGACAAGGAATCCATCTAATAGAGGAGAGGGGTCTTTTCAGAGCTGGGTGTCCCTAGTATAGAAATACCCGAGGCCCGGAGGTGGAGGAGTCTTCTGACCTAGTGCTAGGATTTGTTAGAGAACAAGAGAGATGAAGACCCGTGAAGAGGTAGATAACCACTCGCCTGAAAATTAAGTGACCAATGTGTACTGGCAGGTCACCAGTGAAAAGGTGAATCTCCCAGTTTGACCTCCTCCCTGGCTGGGTTCAGGGAGGTGACAGTTGAACCAGAAAAGTAGATGAAATATGTGAGGGACTCCACAATTCTTATGTTGTAGATCCACCAAGAATGAGTTAAAGGGCAGGATAATAGGGATTGGCAGTTGCCAATTTGCTTATTCTTAAATTGTGAGATAAAAATACACAATTGATTCTCTTGCTTACTTGTAATATGCCTTCCTATCCTTGTTTTCTTTGTAGTCTGTTCTATAGACCTATGCTGTCCACTATGGTAGCCCCTAGCCACATGTGACTAAATTTAAATTGAAGAAATAAAAGTAAAAAATCAGATCTTACACTAGCCACATTTTTCGGGTGCTCAGTGGTAACTTTTAGGTAATGACTGCCATATTGGATAGCACAGATGGAGAATATCTGTCTGCATGGTTGCAGAAAGTGCTGTTGGACAGCATGGGTCGAGACTTATCTTTTAATTCTATTTGTAGATGGCATGGTAAATTTGCATCTGCCTTTGGTTTAGAAGTTTAAAAAAATTAGACAGTTATTCAGGTAGTAAATGTCCCAGTCACTGATGTTCCCAATTTATTCCTAGTGTAGACTAGAACTTGTTACAAAGGCTAAGAATGTGTGTGTGTATGTGTGTGTGTGTGTGTGTGTGTGTGTGTGTGTGTATTTTTTTTGGTGAACTGAACTGCTTGGTTGTGAATATTCTAAATGAGTTAGGTGTGCTGAAAATTTGAAGGTTTTGTATTTTGTCTCTGATGGAATTTGATATCCAGAGTGTTTTGAGGTATGTGTGTTTTTTAGAAAGTCAGCAAGTAGTTATGTCTGTTTTATGCCAGACATGGCTTTTATATCCTTACCAGCAAATACAGATGCCGGTCTATAATTTTTAAAAAATTTTACTGGTGCTGGTGGTATACTACAGTGAATAAGACCAAGTCCTGTTCCGTGACTGCATGGGCCTACATTTCTAGTTGGGAATGTGGTAGGAGAGGCTGAACAAGTAAATATATGTTCCTTTTATGTGTTTCTATTTTTATTTTTTAGACCTTATTTTTTAGAGCAGTTTTAGGTTCACAGCAAACTTGAGCAGAAGATTTAGAGAGTTCTCATGTACTACCCATTGCTCCCACCCCCTTCGCTGTTTTTAGCATTATATTTAAGATTACTTTAATCTTTGCTACCACATAAATCAGTGAGTGACTTTACTAGATGAGGAATACTCAGTGGTCTTAATTAAGTTCACATTTTAAGAACACATTTGGTTATAAAATTCAGAGGAGCTTGCTGGAGACATTAAGGATAATCTTATTTCTATTGGGGAAGGGATAAAATGATTGTAGTTGTGCAAGTTCCTGAACTTTTCAGGAAAAAAAAAAGATTATGAATGATAGAACACTGAATGGGTATAAGAGTTGCTGGACATATCTATTATGGGTATAATAGAGTTGGTGAGTGCCTATTAGAACTTTACTTTTGTCTGTTGGTTGGCAGCATGAGATGCCTTGTTTATGTAAAGGAGAGGAAGGACTCTTGCTGCTTGCTCTTTGGAGACTGATGCTGGAGAAAACTCTGAGAACAAAAGTGACTAAATCACTTTTTTTCCTCTTTTTAGTTCTTGAAGCCATGAATCCTGTTTATAGCCCTGGTTCTTCTGGGGTTCCCTATGCAAATGCCAAAGGAATTGGTTATCCAGGTAAGCAAGTACAATTTTGTTTTCATTATTGAACTTTGAACACTTGGTAAATTTCTGTGTCACTAAGAATGCTTTCAGTTGACAAACCCAGCTCAAAGTGTTTTAAATGAAGAAGAAAATGTATTGGCTCATGGAACTGAAAAATCATGGTACTGAAAAATCAAGAGCTTTGTTGGCTCTAGTGGTTTGGGACTAGGATCTAATTCTCTACCTCCTGGGCTCAGCATTACTTTCTCAGTACTGGCTCAGTGTTGGTCATAGGTCACACTTCTCCCCGTCCTGGTTTCCCTATGTTCAGCCTCTCCCATCAGTCCCTTGGCTGCCAGCCTCTTTATCTCTTCTATAAGAAAGCCTGATGGGCCTTCTTGTTCTCTGTTCAAACCAGTCCTGTGCTTTTTTTCTGATTGGACTCAGCTTCTATCCTTGAGCCAGGGAGGGGAGTCTATTGATAAACTTAGGTCTGACTTGCATTCCCCACCCTTATTGGAGACAGTCACACATGGGCTGTGAGAGATGGAGTGAAGCAAAATGTGAGGGGATAGGAACTGGCTGATCAGAAATATCAAATGGTTGTCCTAATTGGTGACTTTGAATAAAGAGTGTTTATTTGTAATGTTATAGTTTCGTTTTCGGTTTTGATAATATGGTGGAACAGATAACCTCAAAACCCTGTTGATAAAAAACCCCTAGAAAATGGAATAAAACACACACACACACAAAATACTAAAAAATATATAATTGAACTTGGAAGAAAGAAATATCTGCAAGTAAAAACCAGCACATTTGGCCATCAGGCTGATTTACCTGTCCTGGGTCATTTGCTATTTGTGGGTTTAAACAACTCACACGGAGCAAAAAGTGAGGCCGTAGACCTTTGTGAGGCTGGGAGTTGGAGTGGGAGCTCTCATTAATCTGGTTCCTCCATGGGTCAGACTCAGTGAAGAGGTAGACTGAAACAATCCATTCACTGACCCAGAAGGAAATTGGTCTCTGCTTGGGCTCTGGGAAGGAAAAAAATCTTTCCTAAGAATAATAACCATGCAAGGATGTTTGAGATTCTACTTTATATTACTTGCATTTCCCAGGGGATCCATAATGAGAAACTAACATAAAAAATAGTCTTCAGCCTGCAATATTGCCTGTAGTACCTGACAGTAGCAAATGCAGAACTTCAGTGGAGGCATATGTTCTCAATCTAGGTTTCGAGAGTTTTCCAGAAACTTCTGTTAAAAGTGCAAAATTATTATAAAACGTATTGTCATTGTCAAGAGTCACCAGTCATGACAGACTACAGGAAAAGAATGAGAAACCATATCACACAAGCATGTTTAAAATAACCGAAGATGTAAAAGAAAACAGAGGGGAACGAGATACTGGGTGAATAAGACACTGGGTGAACAAAAAAGAACCAACTGGAACTTAAATGAAAAAAAAAAAAGGCATTTGAACAAAATTCAGGTTAAATTCCAGGTAAAACACTACTAAAGAGAGAACCAGAATCTAGTCTAAAGAAAGGGGAAAATAGACTGGTTAAGAAATAGAGATGTTAGAATGAGAAGTTTGAGGAGAATTAAGAGCACCAAAAGGGCTGAGTAGAGAGACTAGAAGAAAAGGAGTGGCAGAATTTCCTAGAACTGATAAAAAGTAATTTACTGATAAGACCTACTGTCTTCAAAATATTAACACTAGTTTAAGCAGAATGCTAAATTATTGAAGAGACTGGAGTGGATCCAGAGCCAGGGAAATAGGCATTACCTGATAGTCCATATAATAAAACATTAATTGCCTGTCATATACCAGTTCTGTGCAAAGCTGCGAAAATACTGAGATGTGTACATTGTACCTGCTCTTTAGTTGGTCAGAAGCAGGGATTGGCAAACTTTATGTAAAGGTCTAGTTAGTATATATTTGAGGCTCTGTGGGTCACACTGTCTCTGTTGTAACTACTAACCTGTCTTTCCAGCACAAAAGGAGACGTAGACAATACTGAGTGAAAGTGTTTGTTTCAGCGCTGATACACTCTGAAAGGAGACGGTTGCCTACATTTGTCCTGTAGCCTGTAGTTCTCTGACCTCTGGTCAAAAGTATTGGAGTAAAACATGTTTTTAAGGAATTTTTTGGTCATGAAATTACATTTAAAGGAAAATATTAAAGCAATTTAAAATCTTATATATAGTTTCTCCTTATTTACATCCATCTTGCGAATTTTTTTTTTATTTTGGGATTTTTAGTCTCCTTGACTTTCATAAAACTCTGTATCAGCAAGGGTTCAATGCAGGAACTAGTAACCATTCTGGGTATTTTAAACAGGAGTAGAGTAGGGAATGTCAATATAGGGAATTAATGTGCCTGCAGAATTTAGAGGCTTGCATTACTTGAATACCAAAAACTAACAAGACAGTATAGAAAAGGAAAGTACTTTTATATCCTTACCAGCAAATAGAGATGCTGGTCTATAATTTTTTAAAATTTATATTTAATGGAAAAGAAGGAACACTTCTCAACTTCTTTTGAGTATAGTAGTGTAATTATTGATATAATTAGGTTTACATATACTGTCTCATTATTTTCTAATTAATAGCCTTTTTTCACTTGTCTTTTCTTGGATTAATTAAATATTTTTTATACAATTTTTCTTCTGTTAACTTTTTAGAAATTCTTTTACTTTTCTAGTGGTGACTCTAGATTACATTTTGCCCCTTCTTTTGTTTATTGTTGCCACACCTTAAGATATTACTGTTTTTATTTGATGCAGTCAGTGAATAGTATTTATATTAACTCACACATTTATTATTTGTGGTGCTCTTCAGTACTTTCTATATTTATATGTTTCTGTCTGGATCATTTTCCTTTAACCTGGACAGCTCACTTTAGTTTTTTGTGTGTTTGTTCATTTTTTTGTTTGTTTGTTTTGTTTTTTTTCTGCAGGTCTGCTAGCAGTGAATTTTGTTTTTGTTTGTGAAAGTGTCTTTATTTTGCTTTCATTTTTGGAGCACATTTTTGCTGATTGTATTAGTTTCTTGTGGCTGCTATAACAAATTACCACAAAGTTGGTGGCTAGAAAACCATGAAAATTTGTTCTCTCACAGTTGTGGAAGTCAAAAGTCCAAATTCAAGGTGTCAAGTCAGCAGGGCCTCACTTGAGGGGAGAATTCTTTCTTACCTCTTGTAGTTTCTGGTGGCTTTCAGCATTCACTGACATGTGGCCTGTGACAGGCCACATCTGTCCAGTTTCTTCTGTGGTCACTTCATCTCCTTTTCTGTGTGTTTAGGGCCCACTTGCATAATCCATGATGATCTTATCTCAAAATCCTTAACATATATCCATGAAGGCCCTTTTTCCAAATAAGGTAATATTTACAGGTTCCAGGGATTTGATGTGTGGTATCTTTTGGTGGGTGGGGATGCTGGTTTTTGCCTACCACACTGAGTATACAATTTTAGATTGGCAATTACTTTCTCTCTGTACTTTAAAGGTATAATTGTACTGTCTTCTGGTTTCTGTCAGAATCAATATTGTTTCTTTGAAGTTAATTGTCCCTCCTCTACCTCCAAACCCCACTTCCCCACTGCTTTCAAAATATCTTTGTTTTTGCTATGATATGACTAGATGTGGTTTTTGTATTTCTTTTGCTTGATGCTCACAGAGCTTCTTGACTCTTGGGGATTGACTTCTAGCAGTAGCAGTAGCGCTTCAAATATTCTGCCCCTCTCTGTTTCCTGGAACTCCATTTATAAGTATGTTAGATCATTTCAGTCTCTCTCATGTCACTTGTATCCTTATTTATATTTCCATTTTTTTATTTATGAGCTTTACTATGAATACTTTGTACTGATCTGTTTCTATTTACTAATTCTGCTCTAATTTGCTATAAAACCCATGTATTGAATCGAGTCTTTTACTCTTCTCCGTCTTCTGCTTTCTCCAGCATACTACTAACAGTTAATTTGACTGATTGCAGTTATTTGATCACCTGTGGGTCTGTTTCTATTGTCAATTTGTCTTTTTCTTTTGTTTTTCAGCCATATGGTCCTGTCTCTTGGCATGCCTAGTGTTCCTATGTTGAGCATAATACACAGTGTATTAAAAATCATAGCTGGTCCATTTGATGTCTTCCTTTGCTAGGCACATCTTTTTTCCCCCCAGCTTTGTCAAGGAATGATTAACAAATATTGTATATATTTTAGGTTGTACAGCATGCTTTTTTAAAAAAGGTGTACGTCATGATTTAATTCATGTGTACATTGTGAAATGGTTATAATTGAGTATCTCCAAATATCATCACATTGGGGTTAGAGTTTTAACTAATAATTTTGGAGGGAACACAAACATTCAGTCCATAATCATGGCCCCAGGCCAACTGCATCCATACATTCTAATTTATTCTTTAACACAAAAGATAGTGGGCTCTGAGGTGGAATTAGGAATGCAGATATTTTGGAGGAATATAACACTTAAAGATCTAGTGGGGAAGTAGTAGAATTTGGTAGGGATAGCCTCAGGACTGTGATACATATTTGCTCAAGTTTCAGCTCAGCAGGGAGCTCTGGGGCAAAGGATTGGCAGTGAGAGGAGGCCCTCACTAGGCAGAATTGGCCCTGGAAAGTGCTGCTGCAGCTCACAACTAAACTGCAGGTTATTTTCTGGAATAAAAATGCAGGTGTTCACTTTGCTTTGTTAACTCCGTGATACTAGGAAACATTTCTTATCAGTCACAGAGGTTTGCCTTGTTTGTTTTTTTTTTTTATATTTTACATAATGTTGCTACATAACTCTCCTTTTATTGGCCAGGGTTTTGATGTTTATTGTCTTATTTGATGTTTTGTGTTCACATGAATTATTAGTGACTGTGGTTTAGTTTTATGAAGGATTCTTCATTTGTGTTAATAAAGATCAGGTCGCTTGTCAGTAGATTGTGAGATTGGCTTTTTCCTAGTTCCTGGTGTCTCTGGTCCCAGTTAGAGCCCCTTCAGCACATGATGCTCTTAGTACTCTTGTTATTCTTGCTAAATTATAAATTATGGGATTAGAATCTAGAATAAAACTGCCAGAAGTATAGAAGTATGAAGAGTTTTTGGACTTCAGCTTGGGGTTTTGTTTTGTTTTTTTTTTCATTCTAACTCAGTTTCTGCCGAAGTTTTTCAGTTGTGGAAAGTTGTAAGTGTTTACTAGTAGGTTTTAAAGACATGATTATGATTCTAAGGAAAAGAGACAACTAGCGACAAACTGCTCAGCCTACATAGTGCTGTTGGGCTCCTTAAGTCAGTCTGGAGTTCTGAGAAGAAAGTAAGAACAACGGGTCTATGGGAGCCCTGGTTGTAAAATCATGTTACTCCTTCAGGTAGTGACATCAGATTGTTCTGTGTTTTTCTCCAGCTGGTTTCCCGATGGGCTACGCAGCAGCAGCTCCTGCCTACTCTCCCAGCATGTACCCTGGAGCAAATCCTACCTTCCAAACAGGTATGCAGGCTGTGTGCGCTGGGTGGCTTTGTCTGTGCAGCTGGGGGAGAATGTAAGGTAGGTGGATTTTGAGAAGAGTGATTATAGAATTAGGATTTGGGGTTGAATTAATTTCTTGGTTCATAAGATTAGCCTTGTTAAAAAGGGCAACAAAAGCTTAATTCTTATTGTGTGTAAAGCTTTAGGTATTTTATTTATGATATCCTTCTATAACATATCTTTATTCTAATCATGGGTTGTTACAAGTAAATAGTTGTACCAGACATGCATTTATGATTACTAGAAAGTAAAGAACGTCTTGTCATGTTAATAGGTAGAATTTCCATGTTGCTAATAATTTTAGAGATGTTAATTTTAATTTTTCAATTAGAATTGACATTTTATATTTTATATTAGTTTCAGGTGTATAGCATAGTGGTTAGACATTTACATAATTTACACAGTGATCCCCTTGATTAGTCTAGTACCCGTTTGGCACTATCATAGTTATTACAATATCATTGACTACATTTCCTGTGCTGTACTTCACTTTCCTATGACCGTTTTATGATTGCCAATTTGTACTTCTTAATCCCTTCACCTTTTTCACCCAGGCCTCCAACCCCCACTCCCATCTGGCAGTCACCAGTTTGTTCTTGTATCTGAGTCTGTTTTTATTTTATTTGTTTATTTTGTTCTTCAAAAACCACATATAAATGAAATCATATGGTATTTGTCTTTCTCTTTCTCACTTTTTCACTTACCATGATACCCTTGAGGTCCTTCTATGTTGTTGTAAATGGTAAAGATTTCATTTTTTTTTCTTTTTATGGCTGACTAATATTTCATTGTGTGTATATACCATGATTTCCTTATCCAATTTTCTGTGATGAGCACTTAGGTTGCCTCCATATCTTGGCTTTTGTAAATAGTACTGTGGTGAACATAGGGTTGCATATATCTTTTCGAATTAGTGTTTTGGCTTTCTTTGGATAACTACCCAGAAGTGCAGTCATTGGGTCATAAGGTAGTTCTATTTTTAATTTTTCGAGGAATCTCCAAACTGTTTTCCATAGTGACCGTACCAATTTACAATCCTGCCAAAAGTACACAAGGGTTCTCTTTTCTCTACATCCTTGCCAACATTTGTCATTTTAGAGATTTCTTTGAAGATTACTATAGCACTTTGATTATAGTTTTAAAAGAAAGTTTTATTTTCTACATAAGGTACATGAGAATTTTTTTAGATTTTGGAAATCAGTGAAACAATTGAAAGTGGAATTGGTTTGGGTCCAAACTTTGTAAAGATAGATTATTTAGTGGGACTTTCCTCTATGAGCCTGCACTCTGGTGTTGGCTCATTCCAGGCTTTATTCACCCAGACTGGACTTTGTGAATCCACTGCAGCAGTGGTCTGTGTTCTGACCTGAAGGCTTGGCCTCACTGGTCTACTGGGGTGCTTCTTTGTCCTTCGGAACCCTTAGCCTCACAGAGTTAACTTCGACAGAATAGGAGACAGCAGTAGTGTCCTTTTCTTGAATTTTTCCTATTTTGTTGATCATGAACTTCTTCCTTCTATCCATCTCTCCCTTTCCATTCCCACTTTGATCATCTTTGTTCAGCTTACACCCAGGAATGGTCTCTTCTTTCCCAAATAATTTTTGTTTTTGCCTAGCTTTTATTTATACTCTTTCTTTCCAGTCTGGAGCTTCGCATCTGTCTTTCATGGTCTGTTATGGAATATCCTTCCATGGGGGTCAACAGTATTATGTTATTACCCATTGGATTTTTTCACAGCTAGATGGCACCACCCATCTCCTTTCGTAAACCATCTCACCTTAACTTTTTTTAAATAGCTCTCTTGAAGTATAAATGACATATAGTAAACAGCACTTATTTAAAGTGTACAGTTTAATAGCTTTTTATATAGTGTATACCACCCTCACAACTGGGAGTGAACGTACCCCTCACCCAACAAAAGTTTTCTGCTGCCCCTTTGTTATCACTCAGGCTCCAGGAAATCAGTGATCTGTTTTCTCTCTTTATAGGAGGGGCTAGCTCTTCAGCATAATTATTTTGACATCCACATTATACTGTGTATCAGTATATTATTCCTTTTAATTGTTGAGTGGTGTTCCATTGTACGTAAATACCACAGTTTTCTTATTCATTCACCAGTGATGAACCATGTGGATTGTTTGCAGCTTTTGGTTGTTACAAATGAAACTGCTGTGAATATTTATGTACAAGTTTTTGTGTGGACATATACTTTCATTTTCTTGAGTAAATACAAAGAAGTGGAGTTCCTGGTTCTTAAAGCAGGTGTATATTTAGGTCATAAGAAACTGCCAAACTGTGTACCACAGTGGTTGTACCATTTATGTTCCCATGAGCAGTGTGTGAGAGTCCAGTTTCTTTATATCCTTGTGAACACAATATAATCATTCTTAATTTGAGCCATCCTAGCGGGTATGTAGTGATATTTCATTATAGTTTTAATTTGAGCTTATCTCATGACTAGTGTTGAACATCTTTTCATGTACTTATTTTCCACTTATACATCTTTGGTTAAGTGTGTACATCTTTTACTGTATGTCAGTTTTTTAGTGTGTTTTCTTATTGTTGAGTTTTGAGAGTTCTTTAGCAGGTATAAGATTTGCAAATATATTCTCCCAGACTGTGGCTGTTTTCATTCTCTTAATAGTCTTTAAAAGAGAAAGTTTTAAAATGTTCTTTTATGGATCATGCTTTAGTATCACTTCTGAGAAATTTTTGCTTAACTCAACATCACAAAGATTTTCTCCTATTTACGTGTAGAGTTTTATAGTTTTAGGTTTAACATTTAGGTCTATGACTCATTTTGGGTTAACTTTTGTATATGGTGGTAGGAATGGATTGGGGTTCATTTTTTTGCATGAATAGTTTATTACTATATGTAATTATGTCATAGACCACCATACAGTGTCATTCTTCTAGAATTTTCCAGGGTAGCTCACTTGTATTCATTTTCTTCATGGAGTATAAGTTAATGTAAAGATATACTAAAAACTTCCAGCTCTTTTTGATTTTTCACAGAAAGAATATCAGGTTCATTTGAGGCCAGCAAAGCTATTTTCCTTGCCCAGAATGTGCCTTGCTCTTCTGGAGAGGAAGCTTGATGTTTAGAGTTCTGGTGCTGCTAACAGTTTCCTTTGGGGTGCCTCTGGGCCTACCTGTAGATCATGTGTCATCCATCTTCTCTCATGTGTTTCTTTTCTCTCAGGGAGATGGGCCATTTCTTGCCACTTTTCTAAGACTGCTCTCAAGCTATTCCTCCATCCCAGAAGCTGGGGCAAGCAGAAGGGAGTAATAGGATTGATGGGAATGGTGGCTGTGTAGAGTGCCTGCCTTGTTTAAAGGGGCATTCACTGATAGGTGCCAGATAGATAGTTGTCAGCCGCCGGAGCCTCTGATTTTTAGGTGAAGCTGGGAATAAAGCTGTATGTGAAATTTGTGAATGAAAAAATAAAAGGCACTTTGAAGGTCCTGCCAATGTCCTACAAGTGCTTTCAGCCACTTGACCTGAGTCTGGGCTACAGCTGTGCTCTCATCTTTTCCTAGGATCCTATCAGAGTTTTCATGTGTTAAATTTTTAAATTTCCTTTCTCAGTGTGCCTTTCTACTTACCTGATGAGCAAATCAGAGTTGTTAATATAAAAAATTAAAAAGTTTTTCATCATGTCTCCCGCTTTCTCAATTTGTCTCTGATTCTCATACCACCAGATTTGTAGGGTACGCTGATGTCTAGTGTAGGTGGTGTGTATGTGTAGTTTGACTTTTAAAATACTTTTGCCATTTTATTTCTTAGCTCTTCTAGGTATGGCATAGAAAGGGTTTAGAGAACCTTGTGATGAGATGTCATGTCTTTTGTTGAAAGATTCCTTTTCTTCTTTTTCAGTTTACTCTTTGGTTTTAGTGGAGGATCTCCTTCAGTAGTATCCCAAGAGAGTGTGAGAGAGTCACAATTTTGAGATTCTTTATGTCTGGAACATTTTATTTTGCATTCACGTCTCATCAACAGTTTGTGTGGACATAGAATTCTAGGCTAGCGTTATTTCCTCCCAGAATTTTGAGAACATTCCTTAATTGTTTTCCAGCTTCCATTCTTGCTGATACTTGATTGACTATAAACTGATTTTCTCTTTGGTACTCTATAATATTTTTGTCTCTAGTGTTGTGAAATTTCATGATGCTGTGTTTTGGTACAGCTCTTTCCTTCTCTCACACACTTTATATTTTTGAATTTTTCCAATTTTCAGAATAAATGTTTCATACTCAAAATTATATGAAATCTGTGTGGTATGCAGTACTTTTGGAAAAAATGATCCATTCAAATACAGAAAGCTCTAGCACCTCACAGTTAGCAATCTAAGAACATGAGTTATTCCCTAAGAGAAAGTAAGCCAGCAGTGACTTACATGATTGGTGAAAGTAAAAGGAGAAAGATCGTGATCATTTTGTTGTCAATGTTGCATTGGTATGGGTGGCCTTTTTAGGGAAGGAGAACCTGAAAGCTGTTACTGTTTTTGAAAAACCTAGCAATGAATATATTTGTTTTTTTTATTGTGAATTGTTGGTGAGTCTAAAAATTATTTCAGAGTGGCAGTGTCTGTTTTGGATACTATGAGTTGTATGTGCGTATGTTTGTATTTTAAGTTTGTAAAGTTCCTGTTGAGGCTTAGTTTTTAATTGCCTGGGAGATAGGTTTGCTTTCCTTGAATGTGGATAGAGAATGATAAAATATTTATGCCTATACAAAAAAATAAATAAATGAAATAAATTTCCTGGTGAATATTAGAAGATAGCTCAGTTAAAAGAATAAGCAGTAATGGGAGGGATATCTTGGTTATGGAGGCACCCCCCCCCCAGAGGAGAGAGGAATCCCATCCCTACACTGAGACCCCCAGCCCAGAGTACCAGTGCCAAGAAGAACACCTACATATCTGGCTCTGAAAAATCAATGAGGATTCCTTCAGTCAAGGTGAGACAGAAGGTGGCTGGAAACCCAGGTGTCCTATTAAAGGGTCACTTGCTTGCAGGCACTCACCCTGGACTCCAGTGGAGGGACAGTGGCTCAGGAAGTGCCAGAGACATACAGGAAGAAACTGAGTTGTGTAACTTTAGGGCGAGGAATGGAGGGGACAGTCACCATTTTCCCTGTGTAGATGGCCTTCCTGTGCAGCTGGGCACCATCTTGCCAATGTTAAGCCCTCTCCCCACACGGCCAAATCTGAGTTTGCACTGGCCTGGTGAACTTTGTGTGCTCCACCCTGGTGACTCTCTGGGACTCTACCCAACCCAATCACATAGTACCAGACTGCTCCTCTACCAACAGCCAGCCCTGCCCTGTGCACCACAGGAGGCTCTTTCAGCAGCAAACAGCTATAATCAACTTGGTCCGCCACCAGAGGCACTTTTGTGACCAGCAGCCAGAGACCAACGGCTAGGCCTACCCCTTGCTAGTCTTTCCTGGACAATTGTTGGGAGTCGACAGACTTTGAGCAGGTGGCGGCTGACCTCAGTGTGCTCTGAGACTTTTGCTGAGTAGCTTCAGGTTCAGCACTGGCATCAGATCAGAATCTACATTAACCTGATGAACGCAACTTGCCCCACCCTTGTTATTCCCTGAGACCCTGCTTCACCCAACTAGAGTATCAGAAGTCTCAATCACTGGCTAAGCATTATAAGCAGCTGACAGGAGGAAGCAGGCCTCTGGGGTACCTGGCCTTTTGCGGAGCTACCCCAGGTCTGGTATTGGTGGTAGTCATCCTCGGTTTGCAGAGTGGCCTCTCCTTTGTGCCTCAAAGTCCAGTACAGGCAGCGACCAACCGCAGATCGCTTTGTGGCTCCTTCCAGGTAGTCTGGGCCGGTCACAGGCAACGATTGACCTGGGCTTGTACCAGAGCCCCCCCGATGAGGCCCCAGAACTGATATATATGGAGCCTGGCCTTAAACCACACAAAGCACCATGCAGTTAGCCCCAGAAGTGGTACACCCAAAAATGATCTCAGCAGGCACCAGAGCTTGCTGGGGCAAATCCCACTCCATGGGTAAGCCTCTGCAGAGCAGTCCATAGTTCTGGTGGTTGTGACCAAATTTTACAGCCAGACAGCCTGAGGATCAGTCTCACCCACCGATCTGACCACAGCAATCAAGATTCAACTATAACAGGAGGGCACACACAACCTATACAAAGGAGCATTTGGCTCAGGTGACGAGGGAGACTGTGCCACTGGGCCCCACAGGACGTCTGCTACCTAAGGGCACTCAGCCAATGCCCATAGATGCAGCAGATCTACCCAATAGAAATAAACCCAGAAAAGCAGCCCAAATGAGACAAACATGTTCCAAATGAAAGAAAAGGACAAAACCCCAGATAAGAACTAAACAAAATAGAGTCCAACAATCTACCAGGTACAGAGTTCAAAACAATGGTTATAAGGATGTTCAACAAACTTAGGGGAAGAATAGATGAATTCAGTGAGAATCTACACAAAGAGATAGAAACCATAAGAAAGAAGCATTCAGAAATGGAGAATACAATAACTGAAATGAAGACTATATTAGATTGGTTCAACAGTAGATTAGATGAAGCAGAGCATCGAATCAGCAATTTAGAAGACAAGGTAGCAGAAAACACCCAACAGAACAGCAAAAAGAAAAAAATGTTTAAATGGGGATAGTTTAAGGGACCTCTGGGACAACATCAAGCATACCAAGATTTGCATCATAAGAGTACCATTAGTAGAAGAGAAAGAGCAAGGAATTGAAAAGCTATTTGAAGAAATAATGATAGAAAACTTCCCTGACCTGGTGGAGGAAATAGACATACAACCCTAGGAAACGCAGAGTCCCAAACAAGATGAATCCAAAGGGGCCCACACCAAGACAAATCATAATTAAAATATAAAAGACAAAGAGAGACTCTTAAAAGCAGCAAGAAAAAAGCAGTTAGTTACCATCAAGGGAACTCCCATAAGACTTAGCTGATTTCTCAACAGAAATTTTGCAGGCCAGAAGGAATGGGCACGAAATATTCAAAGTGATATAAAGAAAGGACCTACAACCAAGATTACTCTATCCAGCAAAGCTATCATTTAGAATTGAAGGACAGATCAAGAGCTTCCCAGACAAGAAAAAGCTAAAGGAGTTCACCAATACCAAACCAGTATTACAAGAAATGTTAGAGGGACTACTTTAAGAAGAAAAGAAAAAATAGAGCAGATATATGAATAATAAGATGGCAGTAACTATATATCAACAGTTACTTCAAATGAAAATGGATTAAATGCTCCAGTCAAAAGGTAGGGTGGCTAAATGGATAAGAAAACAAGACCCTTACATATGCTGCCTAAAAGAGACTCACTTCAGGTTGAAAGACACACGGAATGAAAGTGAAGAGACGGAAAACGATATTTCATGAAAATGGAAATTTAAAAAAAGCTGGAGTAGTAATACTTATATCAGACAAGGTAGACTTTAAAATAAGGGCTCTAACATGAGACAAAGAAGGACCCAGTAGTCCCATCTCTAGATATTTATTTGAAGAAACCCAGGGCACTACTTCGAAGGGACATGTGAATTCATATGTTCATTGCAGCATCATTTATAATAGCCAAGATATGTAGGCTTCTGGGTGTCCATCAGTAGATAAAGAAGTACTACCTATATGCAATGGAGTATTACTCTGCCATGAAGAGAAATGAAATCTTGCCATCTGCAACAACATAGATGGACCGAGAGAATATTTTGCTTAGTGGAGTAAGTCAGACAGAGAAATTAGGATGCCATATGATTTCACTTACATGTGGCATCTGAAGAACAAAATAAAGAAAACAAACATACTCATAGATACAGAAATCATTTTAAGGATTGCCAGATGGGAGGTGGCTTGGGGCATGGGTGAAAAAGGGGAAGGGATTAAGAAGTACAAATGGATACTTACTAAATAGTCATGGGGACATTAAGGATAGCATAAGGAATATAGTCAGTGATATGTGATAACTCTGTGTGTTGTCTAATCGGTGCTGGATTTATTGGGTGATCACTTTGTAAGTTATATAAATGTCTAATCACTGTTGTACACTTGAAACTAATATAATATTGTATGCCAACTGTAATTGAAAAATAAAATGTTATTAAAAGGGATAAAAAATAAAGTGTTTGCACAGCAAAGGAAACCACTAGCAAACAAAAAGATAGCCTACTGAATGGGAAAAGATTTTTGCCTATTATACATCTGATAAGCAGTTAATATCCAAAATTCATAAAGAATTCATAAAACTCAATGCCCCAATTAAAAACAAACAATCCAATTAAAAAATGGGAAGAGGACCTGAATAGGCATTTTTCCAAAGAGGACATATAGCCAATAGACATATGAAAAGATGCTCAATGTCACTAATCAGAGAAATGCAAACTAAAATCACAATGAGATATCACCTCACAGCTGTCAGAATGGCCATTACCAATAAATCAGCAAACAATAGGTGTTGGCGAGGATGTGGAGAAAAGGGAACCCTCATGGAGCTGTTGGTGGGATTAGAAATTGGTACAGTCACTATGGAAAACATTGTAGGGGTTCTTCAAAATATTGAAAATATGACCTTATGACCCAATTATTCCACTTCTGGGTATTTATACAAAGAAATCAAAACACTATTTTGAAAAGAGATATGCACCCTTATTTACTACCGCACTATTTATAATACTCAAGATATGGAAGCATCCTAAGTGTTCATCAGTAGATGATTGGCTAAAGAAAAAGTGATACATATGTACAATGGAATATTACTCAGCCATAAAAAAGAATTTTAGCATTTGTGACAATGTGGATGAACCTAGAGGGTATTATTTTAAGTTAAATAAGTTAGACTGAGATAGACATATCATATGATCTCACTTATATGTGGAATCTAAGGAACAAAATAAACAAACAGAAATAGACTCATAGATACAGAGAACAAACTGATGGTTGTCAGAAGGGAGGGGGCTGGGTTCTGGGTAAAAAAGGTAAAGAGATTGAGAAGTACAAATTGGTGATTACAGAATAGTCATGAGGATGTATAGTACAGCATGCAGAATATGGTCATTAACATTGCAACAGCTATGTTAGTGCCAAGTAGGAGCTAGACTAATCGGGGGAGAGGGGAGGTCACTGCATAAATTATGTAGCTGTCCACTACGCTATACATTTTAAACTAATATAAAATAATATTTTCAGCTGTAACTGAAAAATAGAATTATTTAAAATTCTAGCTAAACTTTAATTGTATCAAACAAATTAGGAAAAAACGATCAGTAAGATAATATGTTAAAAACCATTACTGTAATTAGTGGAAATAGTGGATGACTATTTTTCTTACAGCTTACTGTGAAATGTTTCAAATATACAAGAAGCTGAAGAAAGTTGATAATGAATATTTGCATATCAAGTGCCAAAATTCTGCAATTAAACTTTCAAAAATCTACTTTTGAAGTTACTTGTATCGCATATGTGTTCATCCATTCTTTGGTGCATCTTGTTTTTTTTATTATCTTTCAGAATAAGTTGCGAATGTCAGTGCATGTCACCCCATTTACTTCAGCATGTGTATTGCCAGTATTTGTTTATAGTTCTTTTTTGGTTTTGTTTTTTAGGTGAAATTTACATATACAAGATGAACAAATTTTAAGTGTACTGTACCATTCATTGCATTCTGACAGACACCTACACATGATAGCTTCTTGGAGTCATTATTTTATCTTCAGCAAAGCATATATATGAGGCAGGTGTCATTAAAGACACTTCAGATGATGATGAGACCTAGGGCCAGGGGAGGGATTTCCTCAGGCCTTCATTAGATGAAAGGAGAGACATCACAGGTTGTTGGCCTATCATCAGTTGTGGGTAAAAGACTTCACCTTTTTTTCAGTGGATGCGGTGGGCCAAAAAATGCTTCTGAATCAGAGAACTTCTCTTTGGAGGGGTGTAGGCCTAGTTCTCACTTTGGTTACACTGTATCCTTGGAAGCTTGTTCAGGTCCACAGCTTCCGTTTTCTCTTTTTACAGTTTGAACAGTGACAGAATGGTCATGGACTTTCCTATTAGGAATTTGATGAATTTTTTAAGGGGTTTATTTTCTCCAGTTTTCTCTCCAGGTATGAATTTATTGCTTGTGTGTTTTCTCTTTCTCAAATAGCTTCTGTTCTCATTCTTCTTGACAATTAGTTTCTCATATAGAACATTGGCTTTGCGTATTGAACGTTGGCATAGTTTACCTTTATTTGTTCTTCCAGCTAATACCTAGCTGCCAGCTAGCTATTCTTTCAGATCAGATTGCTGAAGATCCAAGCCTTCCTGCTTGCTATTTGTTTTTTAATTTTAATTTTAGTTTTTCTATTTTATTTATTTATTTATTTAACATTTTATTTATTTTTTCTTCCTCTCACATCCCCCCTCCCTTCTGGTAACCACTAGTCCATTGTCCATGTTTGATTTTCCTCTTTATTTGTTGCTTTTCAGTTTATAGCCCACATATAAATGATATCATGTGATTTTCAACTTTTTTCTGTCTGGCTTATTTCACTTAACATGATTATCTCGAGATCCATCCACATTGTTGCAAATGGCAGTATTTCATCTCTTCTTATGATTGAGAAATATTCCACTGTATATATATGTACCACAGCTTCTTTAGCCAAAGTGTTGTAGGACACTTTGGTTGCTACCATGACCTGGCTACTGTGAATAATGCTGCTGTGAACATCGGTGTGCAAATATCTTTTTGGATATGAGTTTTCAAGTCTTTGGGGTAAATATCCGGTAGCGGGATTGCTGGATCATATGATAGATCAATTCTTATTTTTTTGAGGAACCTCTATACTGTTTTCCATAGTGGCTGTTCCAGTTTGCAGTCCTACCAGCAGTGTATGAGGGTTCCTATTTCTTCACATCCTCTCCAACATGTTATTACTTGTTCTGTTGATTATAGCCATTCTAATAGGTGAAAGATGGCATCTCATTGCATTTCCCTAAAAGCAAGCAATGTTGAGCAGCTTTTCATATATTTGTTGGCCATTTGTCCTCTAGAGAGAAATGTCTGTTCAGATCCTCTGCCGATTTTTTGATTGGATCGTTTTTTTGTTTTGTTTTTATCGAGTTGTATGAGTTCTTTGTATATTTTGGATATTAGGCCCTTTTTGGAGGTGTCGCTTGTAAATATATTTTCCCATTCAGATGGTTGTCTCTTTACCTTGTTGACGATTTCTTTTGCTGAGCAGAAGCTTTATAATTTGATGTAGTCCCATTCCTTTATTTTTGCACTTACTTCCCTTGCCCATGAGGTCAAATTCATAAAATCCTCTTTAACTCCAGGGTCCTTGAGTTTATTAGCTCCTATGTTTTCTTCTGTGCACTTTACTGTTTCAGGTCTTATATTCAGGTCCTTAATGCATTTAGAGTTAATTTTGGTGTGTGGTGATAGACAACAGTCTAGTTTCATGCTTTTACAGGTGGCTTTCTCGTTATCCCAGCACCACTTATTGAAGAGACTTTCCTTTCTCCATTGTATATTTTTGGAGTTTTTGTTGAAAATTGTTTGCCCATATAATTATGAGTTTATTTCTGGACTCTTGATTCTGTTCCACTTGTCCATGTGTCTGTTTTGCTGCCAATACCATGCCATTTTGATTACTTGTCACTTTGTAGTATAATTTGAAGTTGGACCAAGTGATACCTCCAGCCTCATTCTTTGTTCTCAGGATAGCTTTGGCAATATGGGTTCTTCTGTGCTTCCATACAAATCTGATGATTTTTTTTTGTTCTATTTCTTTAAAAAATGCCGATGAGATTTTGATAGGAATTGCAACAAATCTGTATAATGCCTTAGGTAATATAGTCATTTTGACTTTGTTGATTCTTCCAATCCAAGAACACAGAATATCCTTCCATTTCTTTGTATCTTCTTCGATTTCTTTCAATAGGGTCTTATAGTTTTCATTATATAGGTCCTTCACATGTTTCATTAGATTTATTCCTAGGTATTTTATTCTTTTTGTTGCCGTTGCAACAGGAATTATTTTTTCCACTTCTTTTTCTGATACTTAGTTATTAGAGTATAGGAACGCTTTGGATTTTTGAACATTGATTTTGTGTCCTGAGACTTCACTGTATTTGCTTATTGTTTCTAGTAGTCTGTGGAGCCTTTAGGTTTCTATATAGAGAATCATGTCATTCGCAAATAGTGACAGTTTGACTTCTTCATTTCCTATTTGGATGTCTTTTATATCTTTCTCTTGTCCGATTGCACTCACTAGGACCTCCAATATTATATCGAATAACAGTGGCGATAATGTACAGCCTTGTCTTGTTCCTGATCTTCGAGGGAAGGTTTTTAGTTTTTCACCATTAAGTATAATGTTGGCTGAGGGCTTGTCATATATGGCCTTTATTATGTTAAGGTAAATTCCTTCTATACCAATTTTGTTAAGTGTTTTCATCATAAATGGATGTTTTATCTTGTCGAAGACTATTTCTGCATCTATTGATATGACCATATGATTCTTATTTTTTAATTTGTTTATATGGTGTATCACATTAATTGATTAGCGTATGTTGAACCATCCCTGTGCCTTTGGGATGAAGCCCACTTATAGTGGTGTATAATCTTTTTAATGTGTTGCTGTATTCGGTTTGCTAGTATCTTATTTAGGATTTTTGCATTTGTGTTCATGAGAGATATTGGTCTGTATTTTTCTTTTTTTGTGTTATCTTTACCAGGTTTTGGTATCAGGGTAATATTGGCCTCATAAAATGAGTTGGGAAGTATTGCCTCCTCTTCAAATTTTTGGAAGAGTTTGAGGAGAATAGGTATTAAATCTTTTTTGAATATTTGGTAGAATTCACTGGTGAAGCCATCCGGTTCTGAACTTTTACTTTTTGGTAGGTTTTTGACGATTGTTTCAATTTCCATACTGCTGATCGGTCTATTTAGATTTTCCAGTTCTTCTTGATTCAGACTGAGAAGACTGTATTTTTCTAAGTGCTGGTTCCATTTCTTCTAGGTGATTAAATTTGGTGTTATATACTTTTTCATAGTATTCTTGTATGATCCTTTGTATTTCTGTGATATCAGTTGTAATCTCCCCTCTTTCATTCCTGATGAAATTTGTTTATTTTTGTCCTTTCTCTTTTTTCTTTAGTGAGTCTAGCCAGGGGTTTGTCAATTTTATTAAGCTTCTCAAAGAACCAGCTCTTCGTTGCATTTTTTGTTGTCATTTTTTATTTTCTATTTCATTTATTTCTGCTCTAATTTTATTATTTCTTTCCTTCTGCTGAGTTTAGGCTTCTTTTCTTCCTTTTCTTGTTTTTAAGATGGAACATTAGGTTGTTTGGGCTCATTCTTGTTTTTGGAGATAGGCTTGTAATGATATGAACTTTCCTCTTATGATTGTTTTAGCTGTGTCCCAAAACTTTGATATGTTGTACTATCATTATCATTCGTTTTTCTGTATCTCTTGATCTCTCTTTTTATTTCTTCTCTGACCCAGTTATTCTTCAGTAGCATGCTGTTTAATCTCCATGCATTTGTGGTCCTTCCCGATTTATTTTTGCAGTTGATCTCTAGTTTCAAAGCACTATGATCAGAGAATATGATTGATACGATTTCAACCCTCTCATATTTTTTGAGGCTATCTCTGTCCCAGTATGTGGTCGATTTTGAGAATGTTCCATGTGCAGTAGAGAAGAATGTATAAGCAGCTGTTTTGAGATGGAAGGCTCTGTATATGTCAGTTATGTCCAGTTGGTCTAATGTGTCGTTTAAGATTGTTATTTCTTTATTGATTTTCTGTTTGGATGATCTGTCCATATCTGACAATGGGATATTTAGGTCCCCTACTACGATAGTGTTTTGTTCTGTTTCTCCCTTTATTAGTTCTATTAGTAATTGCTTTACATATTTCACGGCTCCCTGATTGGGAGCATAGATATTAATAAGTGTTATGTCTTCTTGGTGCATGATTCCCTTTATCATTATGAAGTATCCCTCAGTATCTTTCTTTACCTTTTTTATTTTGAAATCTATTTCACCTGATATTCGAACCACTACTCCCGCTTTTCTCTGAATGCTGTTTGCTTGAAATGTCATATTTTATCCTTTCACTCTGAGTCTGTATTTGTCTTTGGAGCTGACTGGCGTGGACCTCTTAACTTTCCCAAGCAGGGCTGTTCAGGGAACTCGCAGCACCTTCTCTCCTCCCCCTCCTTCTACAGGTAGTTCCAGCAGCTATGAGAGGCAGCATCTTTATTTCTCCCAGTCCACCGCCCTTACTCTGTGCCTTTTTACTGGTGAGTTCAGTCCATTTACATTGATTATTGAAATATGAGGTCTTTTTTACAGCCATTTTATCTTTTGCTTTCTGGTAGCTCGGTGTTTCATTGCCTCCTTGTCCTCGTGTTTCTGTGTTATTTTGGTTGGCTTTTGTGGGTTTTCTCTCTGGTTCTTTTATGTTATATACTTTATTTCTGAATCTTATGTGCGTGGTTACCATTACGAATATGTAAAGGATAGTTATATATATAATACACACACACACACACACACACACACACACTGCCATCCACTTTCTTCTGTGCGTGCCTTATCTCCATTTCCCTTTGCAAATTTGGATATTTGAATCTCCCCCTTTTCAGTCATTGTTATCTCACTTTGTCCCTATGTATGCTGAACGTTCATTACTACCTTGCTATGGCAATTCTCTTCTTAAGCTTATAATGCCCTATTAAGGGTTACACTCCTCTGCTTCTGTTTGCCTGCTAGTCACCTTACTCCGAATTATGTTTTTTTTTCCATCATTTTGTTTTAGGTGAGTTGACTCCTTTCAGTATTTCCTGAGTGCAGGCCTTGTAGTGGAGAATTCCCTCAATTTTTGTATGTATGGAAAAGTCTTAATTTCTCCTTCATGTGTAAAGGAAAGCTTAGCTGAATACATAATTCTAGGCTGATAGTTTCTTTCAGTTAATAGTTAAATATTTGATTCCATTCCTTTCTGGCTCGTAAGGATTGTGCTGAGAAGTCCAAAGATAATCTAAGGGGTTTTCCTTTATTAGTTACCATTTTCTTCTTTCTGGCTGCCCTGAGAATTCTGTTTTTGTCATTGATATTTGATAATTTTAATACAGTGTGTTTTGGTGAAGGTCTTTTTGGGGTGAGATAATTGGATGTTCTGTTGACTTTTTGATTCCACGCTCCAGCTCATTCCTTAGATTTGAGAAATCCTCATCAACTATTTGTCTGAAAATGCTTTCTAGTCCTTGCTCCTTTCCATCACATTCAATAATTTCCATTATTCTTATGTTTCCTCTCCTGATGGTGTCAGCTAGTTCTTGTATTTCTCTTTCATTATTTTTTATTCTCTGTTTTCTCTCTTCTTCCTTCTGATTTATTTCTAGATTTCTGTCTTCGATATCACTGATTCTTTCCTCCATTTGTTGGTTGTTGTTTTGTTGTTGTTGTTGTTTATCTTCGGAAAGTCTATTCTATTCTTTTTCAGGGTTTCAATCTCCTTGCTAAAGAGTTCATTCTGCTCATGTAGTTGTTTTTTAAATTCCTGCACGTACCATCCTGAATTCTCTGTCATTTAAGTTGCATATTTCTATGTCTGTAAGCTTATTTTCTGGAGATTTTCCTCTTTCTTTCTGAGATGCTTTGTCACCTTCATTGTTCATGGTGTTTAATGGACTATTTCTCCACCTGGACATTAATGGAAGTATATTCTGCTTTTTTTTTCCAGAAAGATTTATCATTGTAAAGGTCTCTCTTTAGCCTGCTGTAAAGAAGGTGCTTTTTTTTTTTTTTTTCCAGTAGGTAGCATCTAGGCCTCTTGGATCCCTGCTTTACATAAAACCTTAATAGTGCCTTTTTATTTTCTTATAGATATTTAATCACGCTCGCTACCCTCAGTTTCAGTCTGTCAGTGTTAGCAACAGTTTTGGTAGCATTTGCTCAGATTCCCCTGGGTCTCTGCAGTGTTTTATCTCAGAGGGTATGGGAGGAGCGACCCTTTGGGTTGGGAGTTGGAGGCTGCAGCTTAGCCCTGGTTTTGCAGTTACAGCTGGTAAAAATTAACTGTTGTTTTTCTGCCGTCTCGCTTCTCTGCTTTCTGCCCTGATGACTAGGCCCTGCCGCCACTGGCGTGGACCTCTTAACTTTCCCAAGCAGGGCTGTTCAGGGAACTCGCAGCACCTTCTCTCCTCCCCCTCCTTCTACAGGTAGTTCCAGCAGCTATGAGAGGCAGCATCTTTATTTCTCCCAGTCCACCGCCAGACACCTGTAGTTCTGACTTATGGTGGCTCTTATGCGCAGATCCCACGCTCAGACGTTCTTGTGTGTAGATTGGGTTTTTTTATTGTTGAGTTTATATGTTCAGCTTATTGTTTTTTTTCAAGAGGAGAGATCTGGGATGTTTCTCACTTCGCCATGTTTCTCCAAACCCTGATATCTTTAAAAGGTAAATTTTAAGACATATCATTGTCACACCTAAAAAATAATAGTAATTTTTAAATACTGTTGATTTTATAAGCAGTATTCACATTTCCAGTTGTCTCATCTCCGTCATGAAATTTTTAAATTAAATATTAAAGTTTTTTCTAAACAATGAATAAAGGAGTCCTTGTTGGTTTGTTCTTTTTAACCATATGAAAATTGGTAGCACTAGAAATTCTAAATGTGATTCTCAAGTTTTTATTGTAGCATTTCTTCTCAAAATATTACATAACCGTGGGCAGTTCTATGAATATTTTTCTTATATGAAAGTTTTATAAAAAAATGATAACAGTTTGATTAGGTGTGAGTTTAATGACTGCTGGGAGGATTTCTTAATTAAGGAAAGTAACAGGTTAAGCTAATAAGTGGGGACCACATTTGGTTTTGTCCTTCTATGAGTTACTCAGTGTTGCCACTACTGCAAAGTTATGAGAAGTGAAGGAGGGGTGTGACTTGAGAAAGAGGGAGCTTTCCAGACAGAGCCTACTTCATCCACAAGTTTCCTTTCCTTGAGAAAACTTGACTCCTGATTTTGCTGGCTAAGACTGTGTCAGTACTGCTCTATTGGTGGTCTGTTTTCTTGTTATATTCCCTTGAAGTCAGTAACTTGTCAAGAGGACTGGACCTTCCCTGATCAGCTCTGTGTCAGAGACTGGCCTCAGTCATGGCATGTGGTGGTGAATAGCTACTCTGCTTTGGTGCCATGCTTCCATCACCATGACTGGTTACAGTGTGCCCATCTTGCACTAGCATCTCAACTCCTCATCTGATCTAGCCAGTTATTTAGATGATTGTGTATGAGAAACTGAGTCAAAAGAAAAATGAGAAGAACAGGAAAATCTATTTGAGGAAGCCAAAATAGCAGCTGTCACTGAGCCTTCTCCTGAGAATGTCAGTGTGTGGTTAGAAATTGATGGCTTTCACATTACCTTTGCCTTTATAATTAAATTTTTTTATGGCTGTAATGTGCTATATTTGGCATACAAGAAAATGCACATATTTAAAGTTTCAATTTGATGAGTTTTAACATATACCCACGATACCATCACTTTCCTTTTTTATCCCTCTTAAAGCCTGGGAGATGAGTAGCTAGAGAGAGGGGCATTTTAAATTTAAATAATGCAATTTAAATTTTTCTTAATTTAATTTTTTATATTCAGTTCATTTTTTCCACTTGAGCTATAATTTATGCATAAACATCCATATATAAATATTCAGTTGGATGAATTTTGACTGTTATACATACTCATGTAATCACCACCTGAAACAAAATACCAAGTACTTTCATCATCTCAGAAGTGTTCCTCCCCTCCCAGCTTTATTGAAGTATAATTGACAATTAGTTGCTCATATTTACATTGTATAATTCAATGAGTTTTTTCAATTTTAGTTGGTGTACAATAATATAATTGTTTCAGTTGTCCAGCGTAGTTATTAGAGATCTGTATAACTCATAAAGTGGTCAGCCTACTAAATCTAGTACCCTTCTCCCCCCTTACATATTTTTTACAACATTGTTAACTACTTTCCTTATGCTACACTTTATATCTCCATGACTGTTTTGTGTCTATCCATTTGTACTTCTTAATCTCTTTGCCCTTTTTCACCGTCCCCCCAAGCTCCCTTCCTGTCTAGTAGCCCTCAAAATATTCTATGACTTTGTTTCCATTTTTGTTGTTGTTTATTTTCTCCTTTAGATTCCACATATAGGTGAAATCATGTGGTATTTGTCTTTATCTGACTTACTTCATTCAGCATAATATTCTCTAGGTGCATCAAGACAATATCTTTTTCCATCCCCTCCCTTTTAATCTGAAGTGAGTCTCTTGTCAGCAGCATATATAGGGGTCTTGTTTTTACTTGTTGATAAATATGTAGTTATTACTATTCTTCATTCGTGATTTTGATATATGTTTTTTCTTCTTAAGGAAGTTCCTCCAATATTTTCTGTAATACTGGCTTGGTGTTGATGAATTCTTTTAGCTAATTTTTGTCTGGGAAGCTCTTTATGTGTCCTTTGACTCTAAATGATAGCTTGGCAGGATAAAGTATTCCTGGTTGTAGATCTCAGGTTTTCAACACTTTGAATATTTTGTGCCTTCTGTCCTGCAAAGTTTCTTTTGAGAAATCAGCTACCAGTCTTATGGGAGCTCCCTTGTAGATAACTAATTGTTTTTCTCTTGCTGCTTTTAAGATTCTTGTATTTAACCTTTGGCATTTAAATTATGATGTGTCTTGGTGTGGGCCACTTTGGGTTCCTCTTTCTTGGGACTCTCTGAGCTTCCTGGGGTTGTATGTCTATTTCCTTCACCGTGTTAGGGAAGTTTTCCATCATTATTACTTCAAATATTATTCAACTACTTGTTCTCCCTCTTCAGGCACCCTTATGACAGGGATGTTGTTACCCTTCATTTTGTCCCATAGTCTCCTTACATTTTTATTCTTGGTTACTTTTTTCTTGCCATTTTGGTTGGATGTCCTTGGCTTCCCTGTCCTCTGTATCGGTGTTTAGATCTTCTTCATCTACTCTGTTGATTCCCTCTAATATACTCTTCATCTCAGATAATTTGTTCTTCATTTCTGACCGGTTCCCTTTTATAATGTCCGTTTCCAATTTTATGTTTTTTATTTCTTGGTTAAAGTTCTCACTGAATTCATCTACACTTCCCTTAGTTTCATTGAACATCTTTATAACCATCTTCATGTTTTGAACTCTGCATCTGTTAGATTGCTTGACTTCATTTTTCCTTGATCTCTGTTCTCTTCTCTCACATGGTTTCTGCTTCTTCGTCTTCCCATTTTGGCTGCCTTTCTGTGTCTCTTTCTATGTACTAATTAAAGCTCCTAAGTCTCTCAGTTTTATTAGCGTGGCTTTGTATGGTGGGTGTCCAGTGGCATGGTCCTGAGAAGGATTCAACTGCAGGCCAAGTTTAGCTCCAGTCTGTGCCACTCTGGGGCCACCTGCTAAGAAGAGACAGCAAGCAATCCACAGATGCTACGCTTATAGTTGCTTTAAGAAGCCACGCCTGAAACAGATCAGCTGCCACCAGTGTGAGTCTTGGCATTGCTCAGAAAGTGGCACTGGACTCCCCAAGAACACAGCTGGATGTGGCTTGGGTGGGGCCAGGAGTTGGGGGAGGTAGAGTTTCAGGGAATCCTCTGGGCGATGTGACCTCTCTTATCCAGTTTGATGATGTCTCACCTATGACTGCACTGCGTCCATGCACTGGGAGTGGGGCGGCTCAACAGGGAACAATGGATACCACAGCACTTCTGCCAGGAAGAGCCTCACCTCCAGCCCTCACTCTGTTAACTCAGTGTACCCCTATAAGTCCTTGGTTACCCTCATGCAGCCGACCCAGTACTGGTGCTCAGAGCGAGCAGGTTCGTTACCATGAAAGTGTGCTTGCAGAAACGACCTCTTTAAGAGGCATTTGTTGCTGCCGCAGCCTCTGTCCCACTCTGTCGCTTGGGACCAGGCAGCCTCGCGTCTTCACCCTATCCTACCTCCAACGGTTGCAGGTTGATTATTTCTCTCCCTAGTTGTAATGCTTCTGTTCATCGAGACCCTCAGGCGACTCTGCTTTCTGTTTGTTCTGTGTTTCAGTCTCAACTTTGTGTGGTTGCAAGAGGAGATGAATGAAACTTCTATCATCTGTGCCATTTGCCCAGTTCTCTCCAGAAGCTCTCCTTTTACCTTCACCAGATCATTCTCCACTTCTGAGTTTTCCTTTCGATTCCATGTAGTGTTTATATAGTTGTATCATAATTTATCTCTTCTCCTGTTGAACATTTGGATTATTTCCTGTTTTTTGATTACTGTGAATAAGATTGGTGAACATTATTACAGGTCCTACTGTGGATATATGTTTTATTTTTCTAGGGAAAATACCTAAGAGTGAATTTCTGGGTTCTCTGTGAAGTATATTTGTACCTCTATTATAAGTTGTATTGTCTGACACTCTCATGGACTGCGTGTGCGCACTCTACCATGCCAGCTGTTCTGGGGAATGAGGAATGGTGTCTCAGAGATTTTAGAAAGCAGTTTTATTGAGGTATAATTTACAAATATGAAAAGTTATCCTTTTAAGTGTATAGTTTGGTGTGTTTAGGCAGATGTATACTGATGGGTAACAGCACCATAGTCAAGTTACTTTACTCGCCCTGAAAGATTTCCTCATGCCCTTTGGCCCCTGGGAAGTGCTAACTGGTTTTCTATCACTATAGATTAGATAGATCTTTCCCAGAATTTCTGATCAGTGGACTCAGCATGTATTCTTATGTCTGGTTTCTTTTTCATATAATTTTTTTTTTTTTTTTTAGGATTATTCTGTGAGGATGTACCACAGTTTGCTGGACATTTGGTCATTGTGAATAAAGCTGCTATGAACATAGTAGTATAGAGATACTCTTTCACCCTCCCAGGAGAATAAACTATTCTCTGTTCAGAAAGGGGAGCCAAATACCTTACTGCTTACCAGATAGACTCTCAGCCACTCTTCCAGATCATAGCCCTTCATCAACTCCTGGAAACAAGTGCTAACAGTTTCCGGGTGCTGGAGAAGGGGCTTTTCTAGTGTCAGGCTTCTTCTTGACACCACTGATTTTCTCTGCCAGCTGAAATTGCAGCTTTTTGGAGACTGCTAAAGGACTTTTCCACTTCTGCTTTTTAGGTTATAAAATCTTTAGATTCTAAAATATTGTCTTCTCTTCCATTCTTGATCTGTATGGCTTTATGTTTTTTTTTTTTTTTTATTATTAATATGCTTTAATATAATTTTGGGTGAGGACAAACATGTATGTGTTCAACCTGCTGTCTTAACCCAGAAGTCTTTTTACCTAAGCTCTGGTGTTTGACAAGTTTCTCCTTTTGCTTTGCTGTAATAACACTGTTAAGCATGTTTAGAGGTGAGCCTTTGATCAAATCCATGCTTTTTTTTTTTTAATTGAGGTAACATTTTTTATAACATTTTATGAGTTTTAGGTGTACAGCATTATAATTTGACATCTGTATACATTACACCATGCTCACCACCAAAGAAAGGTCTAGTGTCCATCCTTCACTGTACAGTTGACTCCCTTTATCCATTTTACCCTTCCCCTCTGATAACCACCAATCTGTTGTCTGTATTTATGAGTTTGTTTTTCTTGTGTGTGTTTGGGGGTGGTGGTGGTTTTATATTCCATATATGAGTAAAATCATATGGTATTTGTCTTTCTCTGTCTGACTTATTTCGATAAGCATAATACCCTCAAGGTTCGTCTGTGTTTTCTCAAATGGCAGAGTTTCATCTTTTTTATGGCATAGTAATATTACATTGTATATATATGAATGTGCGCACATGTGTGTGTATACACCACATCTTTATTCATTCATCCGTTGATGGACACTTAAATTGTTTCCATATGTTGGCCATTGTATATAATGTTGCTGGGAACATAGGGGTGCATATATGTTTTCGAATTAGTGATTTTGTAATCTTTAGATAAATACCCAGAAATATAATAGTTGAATCAAATGGTAGTTGTATTCTTAATTTTGGGAGGAACTTCTATACTGTTTTCCATAGTGGCTATACCAATTTACAGTCTCACCAACAGTGTATGAAGGTTCCCTTTTCTCTATATCCTCTCCAACATTAGTTATTTATTGTCTTTTTGATAATAACCATTTTAACAGGTGTGAGGTAATATCTCATTATGGTTTTGATATGCATTTCCCTAATAATTGGTGATGTTGAACATCTTTTCATGTACCTGTTGGCCATCTGTATGTCTTCTTTGGGGGAAAAAAAAATCTGCCCATTTTTTATTCAGGGTTTTTTGTTGTTGTTGTTGAGTTGTATGAGTTCTTTATCTATCTTGGATGTTAACTCCGGATTGGAAGTATGACTTGCAAGTATTTTTTTCCATTCGGTAAGTTGCCTTTTTATTTGGTTGGCGGGGTCTTTGGCTGTGCATAATTTTTTTAGTTTGATATAGTCCTATTTGTTTTTGTTTCCCTTGCTGTTGGAGTCAAATCCATGAAAACATCACTGAGGCCAATGCGAAGGAGCTTAGCGCCTACATTTTCTTTTATGTATTTAGTGGTTTCAGATCTCACATTCAAGTCTTCAGTCCATTTTTGAATTAACTTTTGTGTATAGTGTAAGGTAATTAATCTAGTTTCATTCTTTTTCAAGTGACTTTAGTTTTTTCAAGAGACTATCCTTTTTCCACTGTATGTTCTTAGCTTCTTTGTCATAAATTAGTTGTTCTTGTATGTGTGGGTTTATTTCTGGCCTCTCAGTTCTGTTCAGTTGGTCTGTTCTGTGTGTCTTTTTTTTTTTATGTCCACACCATGTTCTTTTGATTACTATAGTTTTGTAGTATAGTTTGAAATCAGGGAATGTGATACCTCTAGCTTTGTTCTTTTCTCTCAGGATTGCTTTGCTTTGGATAATCAGGGTCTTTTGTAATTCTACACAAATTTGAAGATTTTTTTGTTCTATTTCTGTGAAAAATGCCATTGGGATTTTGATAGCGATTGCTTTGAATCAATAGATTACTTCATGTAATATAGACATTTTTACAGTATTATATTTTCCAGTCCATCAACATAGCCTGTCTTTCCATTTCTTTGTGTCATCTTCAGTTTCCTTCAGTGTCTTTATTATACAGGTGGTCTTT
Source organism: Pteropus alecto (assembly GCF_000325575.1). Taxonomy (NCBI): domain Eukaryota; kingdom Metazoa; phylum Chordata; class Mammalia; order Chiroptera; family Pteropodidae; genus Pteropus; species Pteropus alecto. The sequence goes on from NW_006442105.1 coordinate 320,226, forward strand.
CACCTCTTAGATGAAATTTATTCCTAGATATTTTATTCTTTTTGTTGCGATTGTAAAGGCATTGTTTTCTTAATTTCTCTTCCTGATAGTTTGTAGTTAGTGTATAGAAATGCCACAATTTTTGTATATTGATTTTGTACTCTGCAATTTTACTTTATTATTTCTAATAGTTATTTGGTAAAGTCTTTAAGGTTTTCTGTATATAAAATTATGTCATCCACAAGTAGTGACCTTTACAATTTGGATGCCTTTTATTTATTTATTTTCTTGCCTAATTGCTCTGCCTAGGACAACTAGTAAAAGTGACTAGAGTGGACATCATTGTCTTGGTGGTGATCTTAGAAGAAAAGATTTCCGTTTTTTATTGTCAAGTATAATGCTAGTTGTGGTTTTGTCACATATAGCCTTTATTATGTTGAAGTACTTTCCTTCTGTACCTATTACTGAGAATTTTTAAAAATCATGAATGGATGTTGACTCTTGTGAAATGCTCTTTCTGCATCTGTTGAGATAATGATTTTTATCCTTTGTTTTGTTAATGTGGTATATCGCATTGATTTGTGAAAATTGAACTGTTCTTGCATCCCTGGAATTAAATCTCACTTGACCATGGTATATGATTCATTTATTATATTGTATTTAGTTTGCTAATATTTTGTTATGTATTTTTGCATCTATGTTCATCAGAGTAGAGTGTGAGTGTGTGTGTGTGTGTGTGTGTGTGAGAGAGAGAGAGAGAGAGAGAGAGAGAGAGAGCGCGCGCGCGCATGCGCGCGAGCAAGATATGTTTTCGGTGTCAAGGAAATGTTGGCCTCATAAGGTGAGTTAGGAATTTAGGAAGTGTTCCTTCTTCTTCAACTTTTTGGTAGAGTTTGAGAAGGATAGGTATTGAAAGTTTGGTAGAATTCACCAATGAGACCATCTGGTCATGGACTGTTTGATTACTATTTCAGTGTCTTTTCGGATTATCCAGTTTGTTAGCTATGGCTGTTTATAGTAGTCTCTTAAGATTCTTTGTATTTATGGTATCCATTGTAACTTTGTATTTACGGTATCCATTGTAACTTTTTTTGTTTCCGATTTTATTGAGCCGTCTCTCTTCCTTGTCTAGCTAAAAGTTTGTCAATTTTATATATCTTTTCAAAGAACCAGCTCTTAGTTTCATTGGCCTTTTTTTTTTTTAGTCTATTTCATTTATTTCCACTCTGATTTTTTTTTTTTTTTAAGGCAAGGCAACCTTTGGTTGACCTCACAGATTGCAAGGACCTTGTCAGCTTACAATCCCTTATTTTTTAATTTTTTTATGCCTACCAGCACTTGGTCTTCCTAGGTGGTCTCTCATCCAAGTACTAACCAAGGCCTGACCCTGCTTAGCTTCCGAGATCAGATGGGATCCGGCTTGTTCATGGTAGCATGGCCGTAGACCACTCTGATTTTATTATTTCCTTCTTTCTACTGAATTTGGGCTTCATTTTGTTTTTCTTTTTGTAGTTCTTTTAGTTTTAAGATTAGGTTGTTTATTTGGGATATCTTGTTTCTTGAGGTAGGCCTGTATTACTATAAACTTTCTTCTTAATACTGGTTTTAAGAAGAAATCACTGGTTTTGTTGCATAGACTTTGGTGTGTCGTGTTTTTGTTTTTATTTGTCTCCATGTATTTTTTGATATCTCCTTTGATTTCTTCACTGACTCAACAGTTTTTCAGTAGCATGTTGTTTAATCTCCACATATTTGTGATTTTTTCAGTTTTCTTCTTGTTGATGTCTACCTTCATACTGTTGTGGTCAAAAAAAATTCTTGATTTTATTTCCATCTTAAATTTATTGAGACTTATTTTTTCCCCCCGACATATAGTCTGTTTTTGAAAATGTTCCATGTGCACTTAAGAAGAATATGTATTCTGTTTGTTGGTTTTGGTGGAATGTCCTGTATATAGCTATTAAGTCTATCTGGTTAAATGTGTCAGTTAAGGTTGATGTTTCTTTTTTGACTTTTTGTCTGATCTATTCTTCGGTGTTAGTGGGATATTTAAGTTCCCTGTTACTGTGTTTCTGTCAATTTAATTCTGTTAATTGTTTTATATGTTTTGGTATATATATAACATGTCTTTTTGGAGTGTCCCTTTGATCATTATATATGCTCATCTTTGTTTCTTGATATCTTTTTTGGCTTCAGTTCTATTTTGTCTGCTACACTTGCTTTTTTAAATTGAGATAACACTGTTTGATAACTACATCTGATTTCTTTGGCTATCATTTGCTTGGAGTATCGTCATCCACCCCTTCACTTTGCGTGTGTTAGTCTGTAGATCTAAGATGAGTTGGGTTTTGTTTTTTAAATTATCCAGCTGCTCTTCGTCTTTTGATTGGTGAATTCACTCCATTTGCATTTAGGGTAATTATGGATTCATAAGTACTTAGTACTGCTATTTTTTCTTTTATTTTCTGGTTATTCCATCTCTTGTGTTTTTGTCTACCATTTTAGTTTGGTGGTTTTCTATAATGTTTTTCTCAGTTTCTTTTTTTTTCTTTTTAATATTTTATCTCTTTGCTCTAGATTTTTGTTTTATGGTTACCATGCAGTTTATATAATACATCTTGTAGCTAAAATAGTTCTTTTTCTGCTGATAGTATCTATTTTCGTTTGCCTGTGCAGAGTTCTGTTCTTTTCTTCCTCCTTTTATGCTATTATCACAAAGTATCCTTTTTTATATTATTTGTTACCAAATTGAAGTAGCTGTAGTATTTTTAATGCTTTTTGTTTCCCTTTAACTTTCATGCTGTAATTATCTAACAACCTATTCTCCTATAGAGTTGCAGATGTCTTACTCTATTTATCATTTTAATGTTTTATATACTTTTGCTTTATCATTTCAGGTAGAAGAGCTCCTTTTCAGCATTTCTTGCAAGGCAGGTCTGGTAGTGGTGAACTCCCTCAGCTTTTGTTTTTCGGGGAAAGCCTTTATTTCTCCTTCATATCTGAAGGATAACTTTGCTGGATAGTTTTTATTTTTCACTATTTTGAATATGTCATTTCACTCTCCTGGCCTGTGGGGTTTATGTAGAGAAATCAGCTGTTAGCCTGATGAGTGTATTCCCTGGCTGCCTTTAAAATTCCTTCTTTATCATTGACTTTTGACAGTCTTAATGTGTCTTTTAATGTGGAGAAGGTATTTTTGCATTGAGATAATTAGGTGTCCTCTTAGTTTTGTGGATTTGTACATTTGGAAAGTTCTCATCTATTATTTCTTTAAATAAGCTCTCTGCTCCCTTCTCCTTCTTCTTCTCTTCTCTTTCTAGAATACCCATTATCTTTACGTTGCCATTTCTAATGGAGTTGGATAGTTCTTATAGAGTTTCTTTACTTAAAAAAAAAAATTGTTCTCTCTTCTCCTCTGCTTAAACCATTTCTAGATTTCTGTCTTCCAGCTGTCTCTCTTCCATGTGATCTACTCTATTTCCAATGCAGTCTAATGCATCCTGCATCTCATTGAGTTTTCAGCTCCAGAATTTGTTTCTTCGTTGAAGTACTTCTCTTTCCTGAGCTTGTTGAACTCCTTTTCTGAGTTTTCTTGGAGCTCTGTTGAGGTTCTTCATGATGGATATTTTGAATTCTCTATCAGTTAGATCACAATCTCCTGTTATTTAAGTGTAGTTTTTGGAGAATTATTTTCTTTTTGTGCTACCATGTTACCATGGTTTTTCATAGTGTTTGATGGGTTGTGCCTCTACAAGTGGGTGCCTTTGAAATAGCAAATACTTTTCTTATATTGGTATAATTTTGTTGGTTACTTTGATTCTAAGAGTTCAACAGATTGGTAATTACAGGGCTTTCTTTTGTTTTCCAGTAGGTGGTGCTATAGCACATGTTTTTGGTTTCTCTTACTGAGTTGCCTCTGGCTGTATTTGAGAACCAGAACTTTCCACCCCGCACCAGAGGAGCCCCCTGATGCATTTGTTGTTGCCGTTTGTGACTTTGGTATCACTGTTGCTGGTGTCCCTGGGGTCACCCCCCAGCGTCACCAAGATGGTTGGTACATCCACTACATAGAGAGTTGCCGAGGCCGTGGGCACTACTGCCAAGATGGGATGGGAGGATGGAGAGTGGAGGGAGCCAAGGTTGTGGACACTACCGCAGTAGAGAGGCTGAAGTCATGTACACTGCCTTAGAGGGGTGGCAAGAGGCATGGGTGCTACTGGGATTGGAGCTGGAGAGACCAGGGTAACGGGCTATACCTCTACTGTTTCCCCAGTTCCACTTCCTCTGTGTGTTCCAATCCATCCATCTTCAGCTGTACGGATGTGTGGTTCTCTCAGGTGTCCTGGTGTGTTGGGCGAAGAGCCCTTATTGAGTCATGGATGTTTTATTTGTTGTAGATTGAAGGGAAGAGACAAAGGGCTGCTGACATCACTGCCATGGTTATTTCTTTAAAACAAGCTTCTAGAAGTAGAATTGTGGGATTAAGAGACATACTTTTAATGCCAAAGTGTGCCCCAGAAATTTCATACCAATTTATATTCCAACAGGATAGGTATTTTTTCTGTTTCTGTGTGAGTATACTCTTAGTAGAACTTTTTCCTTTGCTTTCTTTTTTTTCTCTTTCTTAAAGGACTCTCACGCTACACTCACATCCTTGCACATAAAGTCTGAGAAATTAAGTCAGATCTTAGTAGAGGATGGGTGGGGCCACAGTGATAGCAGGTCTTGACAATGGTCAGGGCTGGAAAGCTGCTTCACCCCTCATTGCACACTTGGTTGCTCCCCTGCACTTGGGCAAATGTGGGTTTGCGTTAAAACCATTGGACTTCTTTGTTTCAGGTTACACTCCTGGCACACCTTACAAAGTATCCTGTTCCCCTACCAGCGGGGCGGTGCCACCATACTCCTCCTCTCCCAACCCCTACCAGACTGCTGTATATCCTGTGCGAAGTGCCTACCCCCAGCAGAGCCCATATGCACAGGTAGGCCTGGGTCGCACTGTAAAGCTCTTTATGGTGCTCTTGGGCACTGTGTATGTGGAAGGGTCGATTCCATTTGGGCTCTGACCCACTGGGTATGGTATCTTGCTGCAGTGTCTCTCTTCTTCCCCACAGCAAGGCACATACTACACACAGCCCCTGTATGCAGCACCCCCTCACGTCATCCACCACACCACGGTGGTGCAGCCCAACGGCATGCCAGCGACGGTGTACCCTGCTCCCATCCCTCCACCGAGAGGCAATGGGGTCACCATGGGCATGGTGGCTGGGACCACTATGGCCATGTCAGCAGGTGAGTTGACCCTGGGGTGCCTGTTCTGTGGTAGCATGAGAGCTGGGAAGGGAGAGCTCACTAATATTTCAATTCTTGGCTATGGTTTTTCATGTCTAGAGTTGTGTGGAAGGACATAGGATTCTTTTGGGAATTGAGAGCATATTATTTTTTTCTGTAACCTCCCTCCTTTTCCTCTGCTCTTTTCAGTTGAGTTTAGAGTAACAAACCATGAACCAGGTACCCTCTCCATAGAACATGACTGGACAGCACTCTCTGAATTTGATGAGATCACTTTGTTGGTGAGCTTAGCTGTTTGGCAGTAGGAATGAGGAGTGACCATATTGCCACAGTGAGCATGTAAAGCTTGAGGAGAAGGGGTTCTTTGTGTTCTGTGGGGGCAGGCCCTCTTTGTAATTGCCCTTAGTATGGGCTCCCTTTGTAGGCCAACTTGTCTGAATGGAGATGTTTACATGAATCTAGTAAAGCTAACCTGTGTTAATAGAGATCCTAGCTGCTTGTAGAAATTTTTTGTCATTCATCGACTTTATTTCCCAAGTCTTCTCCTAGGTCAGGAAAGTAAACCACAGAGAAACGAGAGCCCTGGCTAGGATGGGCACATCTCCACAAAACCTTTGCATCTCTTAGGGCCCGATGTCATGCCCAGGGATTAGGTTCCCTCCTAGGGGCATGTGGGTTGCCTGTGGCAGGGGACCAGGTACACACAATGCCCTTGGTTGCTCATGGCTGGGACTTTGTAAGAAAAATATCTTTCTCTCTTTGTTTTTCTAGACTTTACTTCAATGTAAGGAAATTGTGCCAGAGAGAAAAGTGTTTTAGGATACCCTGCATGTTTCTGCTCAGTCTCTATTTTCTTTAAGTTTCCTATACTTCTCTTTGAAGGCAAAAGAGATTGTGCCACAAGTAGAAACTACATGGGCATGTGGAAGGAGGGGAGACCAGCCCTGGGGTGGATGTGGGCAAGGAGACAGGAGAGTGAAGAGATGCAAGATATGGGGCATCTCTTAGGTTTGAGGTATTCTTGCTTATAATTGGACTCAGATAGTTACTGACTTTAATTATAGGGGAAAATACGTTTTATCTTAATATACTCAGAAGCTTATGTAGTTTGAAATCTCCCTCCATCTCTCTCTCCCATTTATTATCTTATTAACCATTTTTAAGTATACAGTTCAGTAGTGTTTAGTATATTCACAATGTGGTGAAACAGATCTTCAGAATTTTTTCTTCTTGAAAAACTGAAGCACTGTACCCATTAAACAACAACTCCCCTTTTCCCCTGCCCGCTTCAGCCCCTGGCCACCACCATTCTACCTTGTGTGTCTATCAGTTTGACTACTTTAGGTACCTCATATAAGTGGAAACATAGTATTTTTCTTTTTGTGACTGGCTTTTTTTCACCTAGCATAATGTCCTCAATGTTTATACATGTTGTAGCATATTATAAATTTTCTGCTTTCCCAAGGCTGAATAATAATTTTTAAAAATTTTATTTATCATCTGATCTGCAAAGATAATGGCGTATGCTTCTATGAAGGGGAGGCACAAAGGCGTCTACAAGTATATTATCAGTATGAGCTTGGTGTTTATACACTTTGAGCTGTTATCAATCAGAGTTCTGACAACACTTGAGGCCAAGGCTCAACCCCTCTTTTTGTATACCTCCCTCCTTGTCAGGCAACATGGAGCTGTGCAGCAGTATAAGCCCAGCCTTGTGTGTGGACAATGCTGCCTGCCACTGAGACATGCTGCTCTTTCTTCCAGGTACCCTGCTGACCGCCCACTCCCCAACTCCTGTCACCCCCCACCCAGTCACTGTGCCCACATATCGGGCTCCAGGAACACCCACCTACAGCTACGTGCCCCCTCAGTGGTGATCACCCTGCAAATGTAAGTGACTGGTGAAGCCTGGGTCGACTCTTGAGAATGGCAAATCTACCACAATTTAAGCACTAATGAGAAAAATGCTACCTATTGATCCAAAGGCAGTGCAGTGTTCAAATTTTTGTTTATATTGTTTGTATACTTGCTGTGTACACTGTGCGATTGATTTCATGTACCCACCTCCTGCAGGAAATAACATTCTGGATGTAACTGGATGTCTCTGTGAGGTCCAGAGGATTCAGGAATAGTGGCTTTTCTTTCTGCTGCCCTTTCTGGTTCTTGTGGATTTCATCCTCCTCAACTTGTGGATTTCATCCTCCTCCTTTTCAGAGCAGCTGTGCCAGAGGAGCGCTGTCTGACTGTGTGTCTTTCTCCCCCCACCCAGGTTTGAGGATGGAGCTGTGCAGTCACATCATGGATATTCCACAGCTGGTGCTGCAGGCCTCGTGCCTCCAACCAGGACTTTTCTTCTTAATGCTCTCGACACTTAGCTAAACACTACTGCAGCCCAGCCCAGCACATCTCAGCACCATAAGTCTCCAGCAGACTCTGGGTTGGTCCTAAAGCAAATCCTCTTTGGGGGCTGCCTGGCAATTTTTTAGCTACCTGTAATGATAAAGAGAGAGTATTAATGTATTCTGAAATCATATCTAGTTGAATGCATGTTTAAAAAAACACAAAAACAAAGCTTGCTCAAACTACCTGCACTGACTGATGCAAAAACCATCATATGCAAAATCCAAAGGAATGGAAAAGTATTTTACAACTTGTATCACTAATGCAGTGTTGTAATGTATGCAGTCTTAAAATTGTAAGTGTTAAAGTGAATTTCTTCATCGAGCATCTAGAATCTCTTAAGTGCTTCTTCAGCCTTTTGGAGTTGATGTGAGTTGCCAGCTGGAAACACGAAATTCAAGTTTTTAACCGTCAGTTTCTATTGCACTGACTGCACTGGGAGGGAGTTGCAGGGTCAGGGAGAGTGTAGGGAGGGCAACAGCTGCTTTGGGTGCTGCCAGGTTAATGGGCATCCCTGTCTGTCCATTTAGGCTTGTGGAGTCAGTGTGATGTGGACATTCTTAAAGATTATCGTGAAAGATTTGAATTCTGTGGCTAGTACATTTAGGGGCAAGAGGCAGATTGTCTATTAAGCAAAGCAGTTTTTTTCTGAATTGCTATCTAAATTTTCATTACAAATCTCTTACGAGTAGAGATGCTGTGTTCTATGTCTTTATTGGAAAAACCTGTGTAGAATTGAATTTCTTTGGGATGGAAGATATGTGAAAGAGAAACAGCTACTCTTGGAGGAGGTATTGGCCTCTCCTTGATTTGGCTTAGAAAATCATTCCTTTTCTTTTCTAAGAAATGTTTGAGTCAGCTAAAAACATATATAGGCATTGCTGTTCTTACCCCTACAAAGAAGGGCAAATATTTCAGCTCTGTTCTGAAGGAAGTTGTATAGTTAAGAACTACTAAAAGGGAACAAAACCTGATTTGGAATTGATTGCTTGCTGTAGCGAGTCAGGGCCACAGCTGTATTTGGGCCTGTCTCCCTGATGGGGACTTAATCATCTCAGACTCTCTGGAGACAGGTGTGGAGGCGATGCGAGGGAAAGGCTGGTTCCTGTTGCCTGGGAGCTTCTTTTGCCATCTCTTCTCGCAGACAAGGGCACTCAGCACAAAGCAGGTTCTGGACAGGAAAGTGCCGGGCAGCATCAGAATGCATGTGCCTGCCAAGATTTATTATGGAAAGGATTTTGTGTTTAAAATATGAATATTGTACATAAGAAATCGAGGATCTTTTTTTTTTTTTTTTTTTTTTTTTTTTTTT
>NW_006442105.1:329235-331455 GCF_000325575.1 Pteropus alecto
TTTGCCTAAATGTGCCCAACTTGTGTTGATGGGAGTGAGTTGTTCTCAGAGTTGTTTTCAGAGGGGGTAAGGGGAGAGGGTTTGTCCCCTCTCAGCAGTCTGTCAGGCAGGGTGGGGATGTGTTTTCCCCTTTTCCACCCCATTGTTTCAAGTTCTGTGGACTTTAGTTGGGGATGGGACCCTGCTCTACTTATGCCTCTGGCTGCTAGGTCAGGACTGTAGCTCTGGTTTGGCATTCAGCTTTGGTTGGTGAGTGGGACACCTGACCCCTGAGCCTTTGGTAACCTTATTTTTTATAGTAACTACTCTTTATAATTTTTTTCCACATTTTATTTTATAAGAAGTTTAGGAATATTTTTGCATGGATCACTGTAAAGTTTACCTGTTCCTAACGTCTATTAACATAGTGTTTTTACTGATAAGTACTTTAAATTGCTTCATGAGCACTTAATGTGTGTGTGTGCACACATGCACAGCAGCCATCTACCCAGGGCACACAGTTTGTCCATTTCTTAAACTCTGTGTTGGTAATTCCATCTGTATAGTGGATAGTTTGTAATTTTGATAGGTTCTAAGGGTCCCAGGGGCTGAACTGACCAAGTAACAGAGAAGTCAGTTTCCCCAGTTTAGTGTAATAGATAGGAGAAAATATTATTTTAGTGTATGCTTTAAAAAAGCCCCAAACAACAAAATGGGAAAACACACATACACACACAGGACTACCTGTAAAAGGTGGAGTCGTTTGAATTCAGGAAGAAGCTATAAGAACACTTATAGGCTGTTTCTTCAGGCTTGCTTGAGACTTGGCACACACAGGGTGAGTTTTCATGAGCACTGAATGTGAAATGGTGTTTTCAAGAGAGAAGAGTGAGTTGCATTTCCGTCCATTTACATTAGCTTTGTAAACACTTTTTTTCTATAATTTTTCAAAAATCTTTTTTTCTTTTTGTCAGGTTGAGTTGGGAGACTTTATCAAATGCTTTCATGTTATGGAACACTTTCAACTTTGATAGCATCAGGACATCAGCTATCAAATATGGTGAAAGGTAGATCTTGTCAAGCCTTTAAGAATCTGGACATATGAATCGTAAGACTATCATAGGTTGTAATTTTAGTATTTTAAATTCTTTCCAGTAAATTAAGGAATAGAAGTCCTGTGATAAAGTTGCATAATTTAATATCCTAAGCACAATAGTGGAACATTTAGAGAAATTTTGTTTTTTTTGTATGTGTATGACATGCCTAATTTGAGAGTCTTTCAGCTGAATTATAGCTCTTTTAGAAGTTGAAGCAGGCAAGCAAAGGACCTAATTCCTTTAAACATGGATGTCATCATGGATATTTAAAATTCTTTTTTGTTTTACAGCCTCTCCCCTAAGGTTTAGGAGGTCCATTCCTTCGCTTATGGAAATCTTGCTTGGATCTGGGTCGGATGACTGAATGTTTAGCTATGAGTGAGCAATGATCCCATCAGCTTGCTGCCAAGGGAGGCCAACTTCACGGCCAGGGTCATTTGTAGTAACAGGCATGGGGCCACTTCCAGAACCTTTTCTGTCTCTTGTGTTAAATCTTTTGCGAACATTCTTGTTGGTTTTGTTATTAGGCCTACCAGCTGCTACTCTGTGAATATTTCTTAAATGCAGTGCAAAAAGAAGGTTGAGAGAGGTCCTGGGGCTTGGGCTGGGCTCCTGGTTATTAAGCATCTTGCTCTTCTCAGCTGGGCAGACAGCACCTGACTCTCTGGTGGCATCATCACTTCAATAATGAGAGGAAATATATTCTTAAGGCACTTTGGATATGCTAATATATGGCATTGTTGATCCCACATGAGTGTCTGTGAATGTGCCTGCCAGTGGGGTAAAAGGACAGCACACACCAGCACCAGCCACATCAATATCGGGGTCTACTTTAAAAAGGAAATCCAGATTTTTCCTGTCTTTTGTAAAACTTTGGAAACAGTATTACTCTGAACAGATAGGCCATCCTTTTCTCCATCTGGTAGCTCACAGGTGGATGCTCCAGTCATCACCAACCTGGGCATTGCACAGACAGCACAGGACGCTTGTCTGACACCCTCCACCGGGCACAAGAGCAGGTTTAAGGGTGCATGGCTTGAGGTGGAAGGCAACTTCTGGTTCTTCTCTGGTGCTTTCTGAGTGGGTTGGTGGGGGGGCGGGTCTGTAAAGTGGAGTGTGGCTGGCTTAGGGGAAGGACAGACTG
>NW_006442105.1:331486-333563 GCF_000325575.1 Pteropus alecto
CGTGCGTGTGTGTGTGTGTGTGTGTGTCCCTAAGCTGTTTATTACTCAACCTGAGCTTTCTGAAGGTGTAGCAGATTCAGTAGACTGCAGATGACACACTGCAGAGGAGGGTCCGATCTTTTCAGGTAATTTGCAAAGTTTATCTTACATGTTTCAGAGGATTTGTCTCTTTCCCCACCCACTTCATTTGAAGAACAGAAAGCCTGTGGGGTCACTTTATATGAGTCCCCAGAACGAAAGTCAACTTGGGACAGGGTCAGGAGAGGCGGGGATCCATGTCCAGGGAACCTGAATGAGCTGCAGGAGATGGTATGCTCCAGGGTTGGTGTGTTGGAGATAGCTCATCTTGGCCTCCTGAATCCTGTTGGAGTCTCCCGGGTCCTTGTGCAAAGGAGTGAATAGTCTGGCTGGATCTGAGGCCGGGACTCCTGTGCACCCTGACAGGCACTCGAAGGAGAAGACCCAAGTAGCCACATGGGTTGTGACTGACTAGGAAATGGTCCCTTAAAAATTCTTTTTAAATGATTTTTAAATACTGTTTTTTTTAGACCGTTCTGTTGGTACATTTTAAAGCTTAAGTCAGCGTTGTCTTCCAGTGTTAAAGGCATCCCTCACCTCTGCATTGAACTTAGGTGTCAATCAAAAAAGAATGGAACATCCATCCTGAGCCAGGTCCATTATGTATAAATTCATACTATTTTAACTTTTTATGCAATCTGATGAGTAGATGAGCTCAGATTTAAAATTCTTAAAAGCACGTTTATTGTAACAAGAGTTGTTATGTATTAATACTACAGTTTTCAATAAAGATTGACTTGTGTTGGATATTTTGGTTTTCATTTTTCCCTTATAAGTTTTGTCTCAAGGTGGTTTGCCTGGCTGGGAGGTGGGGTAGCTTCTCTCGTTAGGAAATCTAGCAGTTTCTGGCAGAGGCCTTTGTGGTACTCAGCTGCCTCCCACCTCAAGCCATGTCCTCTTGATCTTGGCAGTGTGTAAAATTATATGGAGCCAGCAGGTTATAGGGACTGTTTCCTCAGGAGGGAAGGGGAAGGAAGCCACCCTCATTCCTCTTTTGTTCCTGTGGCCCAGGTACTTCTGGGAAGACCATTGTTCCCCCTTTCACTAAGGAAGATGATGAGACCCAGAAAGATTACAGGTCGCCTGTCCCCCAAACTCAGTTTGTTAACTTCAGCTAAATAAAAACTGGGAGTAGTCAGGGAAGGAGTAGGCTTCTAGGTCCTAGGGCCAGGGAGGGTCTGAGCCAGCTGGAACCCACACCTGGACAGCTCCCAGACCCCATTCTGTCCTAGCTGCTTGGAGCCACTCAGCCTGACCACCTTAGCCTCTCTCCAAAGCCCTGAGGCATGGTCTTAATTAGGTGAGCCCCAACCCCACCTCTGGGCACTGCTGAGCTCCTTCAGGTTAAGGGAAGGCCTGGGGCAGAGACAGATAGAGACATGGAAGGGTGGGCATACAGAGGAGAAAATGCAGACACTAACAGAAAACAAGGGCTAGCAGCCAGGTGTTTTTTCACAAGTTTCTTTATGAAAGTAGATGTAGTTTCTGGCTGGGAGAAGGTATAGTGCAAGAGTGACCACATGCTGCTGAATTCCCAGGGGCTAGAGGGGCAGCTTGGTGCTGTGCATCCAAAAGCCAGGCCCTGGCTGCACTCACCGGTGCCCCTCATCCGGGTGAGATGTGGGCTTCCCTCCAACTCACATGCCCACTAGCCTCTGGGTGAGTGAGTCAGTCCTGGATGCTGGGCCACAGAACTCAGTCTTTATGGCTTCTCACACTCATTTAGGGTAAGGCAATCTTCCTGTATCACTAACAATCCTTTTTCTCCATTGTTAGAAAAACAAAATCTAAACAAAAAAAACGAAACCAGTTTCTGGAGTCAACGCACAGCTACATATAGACAGTAGTGATGGAAGTATATAGCTGACTATGGTTTTTTTCCACTATAAGCACAAGAGGGTGTCAGCAGCTAGGAGTGTCTATAGAGGGACTAAGAGGTGAAATGGGTGGGCTCTGGGGCCAGATGTGCATGGAATTCCTGGTTCCCATGCTCCAGGAA
>NW_006442105.1:335006-340718 GCF_000325575.1 Pteropus alecto
GTCTGGCACCACCAGGTGGGGGCCTGAAGGAGAATTAGAGAACAGAGGGGCACACAGCCCAGCTTTCCAAGTGGTGGAAGGCAGATGGCCTCCTGCCCAGAGGACAGGAGGGATGCTGTTCAAAGAAGCGGGTCTGAAGTGGCCAGTCACATCTTTGCCTGGCTGGTGGTTCTGAGCTGTGGCTCCTAGGAGGCCACACAAAGGTCCGGATGGTGGCGGGAGGTTCCTGTGCTGTGGTTATCTCCCTCCATTTGGTATCTACAGTGTATCAATGGTGAGGAAGAACTGAGAACAGGGATGCAGAGCTGGTACATACTAGTGGCAGAGCCATTCCCTTGCTCAGCCCTGCTCACTTTCAGTTTACTGAACAGGCAGAGAGGGTTGGATGCCTTGGGGAGGAAAAGCTGGAGGCTCACTGGCAGGGCAGATCCAGACAGTGCAGTTGGGTGAGGCATGGGCTTACTTGCGGAAGGGCGCCAGCCGGCTAATGCTGTGCCAAAAGGTGGATGGCTTCCGCTTGGGCTCTGCCAGCACCAAGACCTGTTGCTGGGGCAGGCTGGCAGTCAGTGCTGGGTGCTTCTGGCGTGTCAGATAGTAGGGTCGGCTGAAGGCTAAATAAGAAAAAACAGCAAGGGTTATATAGATGGCGGTGGCACAGGGCAGACTGGCATCCTCCACTGTTGAGGGGTGGAATAGGGCCTGTCCCAAGGCACCTATTGTAAGGAACTTGCTTCCTGTGGGGCTGTTCTCTTGGGGCCTGCAGAGGATGGCAAGGGGGCCAGAAAGATATATGGGGCCCTGAGTTTCCCTATAGCACAGACTGTGCAAGGCATTGACCATGTCTCTCTAGAATGGAGATGTGAGCTCCTTGCCGGGTGATTATGAAGATGTCTGCCAGAAAGCAGACTTGCCTGGGGAAGTGAGCAGTGTCACTAATGGTGCTGTTCTGGGGGGTCTGAGGGGGATCAACAGCAAGAATCTCAACTGCATAATGCCACAGGTTTTGTCACTGGTGGCCCTTTATCACTAACCTTTGGGAAAAAACCTGCAAAGGGCAATGGGTAACTGAGAACCCAGGTGCTAGCTGGTTTGTTTTGGGGGTCTGAGAGGGGTTTGATCATCGCTAGGGCTGGGCTGCTGGGAGTGGAGGTGGGACTACCACCTGCTTACCTTTTGGCTTCCTAGCCACCTGCTGCTTGCTGGCATTCAGCATGGCCTGCTTCCTCTGCAGCTCGGTAATGGAGAAGCCTGGGAGGGAGGGGCACACTTCCCTGTGAAGACTTGGCTGCTCTTACACTTCCCAGTTGTCCCCTGCCCATGGTCCTCTTGCCTTCTGCTTCTTGGCACTGATGCAGTCCACTGTGTACCCTGTACTTCCCACGGTGCTCAGGGCCCATCACGCTGCAGGGACTTAAGTCCTGCTTAGCCAGCTGGCCTTGGCCAGCCGGGTAGAGGCGGTACTCTGGTGCCCCTCTCGGGGCCCTCCCCACATCCTCTCTTGCTCTACCCCATCTCTCATTTGATCCCTGACGTGTCCAGTGCCTAGTATCCTTTCTCTCCACTGTGATGGAGATATTTTCCCAGGCCAAGAGCCAACTTGGTCATTGCTGAGTGTGAGGATCAGGCACATGGACAGGAGAGGAATCAGTGAGGAGATAACCTCATGGAGGGTGGGACAGACTTCTGGAGGCCAGTCCCACTTCTCATTTCACTGTTCTTGTGCTAGAAAGATGCTCTCCCAGGTCCCTGCAACTGAACTGAAGGCCCCACCCTTTAGGGTATGCATATGTATGTGCATGTGGTGGAAGCAAACCCTCTACCAGGCCAGTAGACCCATGCCCTGAGGCTGAAACCAAAAGGTGCCCTGGAGGCTCACCAAACCCTAAGGCTTTGGGCTATGGGACAGGCTGTCTCAGCCTCTGGTTGTCCTGATCTTGCATTCAGGGGTGAGGACGTCTGGTGGGCCCTGAGTGGAGCAAAGCTGAGTGGGGTCTCACCTGTTTCCTGGTCCAGCCGCACCTGCTCCCTCTCCTTGGCAAAGGCCTTGAGCCAGCGCTGCTTCTGCTCAGTCTTCCTGGCACACAGCAGGTGACTCTCTCCTGTTGTGCCACCATACAGCCGGAAGGCATTCTTGATGCTCATGTGGAGGTCTCTGTCCTTTCCATCCTCTAGATCCACCACCTCTAGGCCATCCATGTCCACTCGGCCCTTATAGTACAGCACATCACGGCGCAGAAGGTCCTGCCAGAGATGCTGTGAGCTGTTGGCCCAGCCTGCTTATAAGGTCCCTCCCCAGCCTGAACTGTTTTCTTGACCATGTCCAAGGCCCTGCCTCACTTACTGGGCTGGTGAGCCATACGTCCATCTCCCCAGTAGATGATGACCTCATGAAGGCAGAGTGAGCCTGGTACGGACCCCGACTGTGCCAAAAACCTATGATGAAGAGCTTCACTCTTTCAGTTAAGTTACTGGCTGGCCTGGGGGTCTTTAAGCCACCTGTAGTTTCGTTGAGTCAGCCATGGAAACAGACAATGGGCCAGGGCCCATACTGCACAGCAGAGGGGTGCACCATGTATATGAGGGTCAGGCCCAGAGCCAGCAGTCATGTTAAGAGGGCTTATGGATAGGGCCAGTTGGGCCATGTTTTGAAAGAGTAGAAACTAGCGGCACAGAGAGCACAGGGAAGCTGCTGGAGCAGAGGACTCCTGGAGTGGGGAGGGGAAGCTGAAATTAATAGGGAGAGAAGTAGCTTGAGAAGTTAGGTGGGCTGGGTCAGGAAGGAGGGTGTTTTCAACAGCACTAGGCCCTGGGCTACCAGGCTCACTCTGCAGAAAGCCACCCTCATCCTGGCCCTAAGGGCCTAACCAGGGAAGGGCCTGCTGTACTCAGGGCTCCTGGGAAGGAACTGCCTGTGTGTGGCACTTTTTCTCTGGGCAGCTGCTCCCAGACCCCAGTTTCACTCTCCAGTCCTGCTCTAAACAGGCTGTCCAGCAAGGAAGAACAACTCTGATACCTTCTTACAGTAGATAAGCTGGTGGTCAAAGAGAAAAAACATCCTCTGCTGGCTCCTGGCTTGTGGCTGGGTAACACGAGTCAGCTCCCCCGAGTAGATGAGTTCCGAGCTCCTGACAAGGAGGTCTTCCCCCTGGGTTACCCCAAGGAGAGCAATGAGCTAAATGCCCCAACCCTGGAGCTAAGAGGAAGTCCCCTCAGCTGGGCTCTAAACCCTGCATCTATCATTGCTTGCCACTGGCTCTGGCTGCCTGTGGTGCCCACTCTGCCAGAGTTTGCAGCAAGCAGCAGGCCATAAAAGGAAGGGTCGCTCTTGAAGTTGAAGGAAGTGGTGGGGCAGTGAGGGCTTGGGAATAAAAAGGTGGTTTGACCCATCAGTTGGTTGTCTTTGCAAAATGGGGCCCAATATGGCTAATCCCTATTGAGATGTCATGTACATAAAATGCATATCGATTTTGAAGCTGTAGTATGTGAAATATTTTACTAATGATATGTTGATTACATGTTGAAATGACATTTTGGATATGAGTTAAATAACACATTAGTTTCACCTGTTTTTTTTTTTTTTCTTTTTTAAGATGGCTACTAGAACATGTAAAATTCCCCATGTGGCTCACATGATACTTTGAATGGATGGTGCTGCCCTAGAGAATTAGATGTTGCTGGAGGTCACCTCTGAGGCCGGTCTTATAGGGGCTTCTTTTAGTACCTTCTTTAGTACCTGAAGACCCATCATCATACTTCAAACTTTCAAACTAAGCCCTGCCCTCTTTGGCTTCCTCCTGGAAAATGCAAACCACAGCCAGGAGTTGGCAGCCATTCAATTGGGGATAAATGAGTTTGTAGCCAGGGCTGGGCCCCAGAACCAACTTCTAGGAAGACAAAGAATAAAAACCCACAGGTATTCTAATTCTGTATTTCTAGAGTGAGGGCCAGGAATCTATTTTCATAATATTTTGTAGCTGGTGCGTTGGGGTAGAGAGAACAGCACAGGCATTCCTCTGGAGAACATGAACATCACCATTAGTTCAGGCCTCCATGCTGCCTTAGAAGGCAGGTTGGGGGATACAAGGGGAGTGTGCAAGCCAGGTAAATGGAACCAAGGGCTCTGACTGGTGGTGATCCATTTTCAGGTGGTGCTGGGGCAGGCCTGAACCCTTCTGTTGGGCATCCCAGTAGTTAACTAAAACTTGGGGCTCTGGACTATTCCCTGACAGCAGAGGAACAGCCACTCTTGCTGGGCAGGCTAGTTTCTCTTTGGGAGCAGCATCTTACTTTCCTCTTGTGGCTCTGTAACACAAGTCAGCTCCTCCCTCCCCTCCGCACTTTTCACTGAGAAGAGGCCACTAGGTCTGCTCTGAGAGACAGCACTAAGTGCTTGGGGCTCAGTACTCACGTGGGTCACCAGCTCCTGTTTGCTAGCTCTAGGAGCATGGCTCTCTGCCCCAGATCCCACCTAGATTTTTCAGGGGGCAAGTATGCTTTTAAAGCAAGCAGCTAAGCCCCAAGGTATTTTCTGGGGATGTCAGACAGTCACCTCCCAGTCCTCTATGGAGCTCTGCCACTGAGCAATCTTGTCGATGTTTTCAAGTCTCCGTTTCCGTTCATTGATGAGCTGGGCCACATTCTTCATGGCATATAAGGCAGCTTCCACATCCTTGAAATCCCTGAGACAGAACAAAGAAGAGGGCTTTGAGGTGGAGAGTAGAGAAGGTATGGCAGCCTTCTGGAGCCCCTTGTGGAGCTGCTTCCCTCCGGGGCTGTGCCCCTTGGACTGTCATTTTCTTCACCTGTCAGTGTGTACCCCCATCTCTTCCATAAATGTCAGAGCAGAACATAATATCCTATTTATGCCCTCTTCCCTCACCGCAATGATAACTCTCAAGAGAAGGGATGGTTTTACTCTGTGCTGTCACCCCGGTGCCTATAGCAGTGCCTAGCACACTAGGGGTACTCAACAAACTAGCTGACCCGAGGTGCGAGGAGCCTCAGGTTGCTGTCCCTCCCTCACAGCCTCCTACCTGTGTTGGGGATGTGTATACTTGAGCAGCTCAGCCAGCTGCAGAGGGTACTTGCAGATCTTCTGCACTGGAAAAAAGTCACCAGGATCCAGGGAGATGTCGATCATCTTTTGCAGCAGCCGGCAGGCCTCAAAGAAGTACACGTATTTGCTGAGCTTGGTGAGCCGGGAGAGCTCGACGCAAGCATTGGGGTGGTTGTTGCAATACTCTGAGTAGATCTGGAAGTTTGCTTGCTGTGGGGTACAGCTGGAGGTTAGGATGGACATCTCCTCTCCCAGGCAACCCTGCACTTGTGCGGAGGGAGGGAGGAAGGGAGCTTCTTCATTTCATTTAGGAGCTGGGCTCAGGGGGCCCATGCTCGGTCTACCTACTATATATCTACTATATATAGGACAAGCTACCAGAAATCAGCCCAGGGATGTAAAATGCCTCTGAAAACTCTGGCATGTGCATACCCCTGTCACCACCCAGCTTTCTCAACAGGGCCCTCAGAAGGTATTTTGACTGTATATCATTGGGTGAAATCAATGATGCTAATAAAGAAGGGCTATCAAGACCATAAAGGAGAGAGAGCTGTATTAAGAGATTAAATGGATGCCAGGGGTCCATGGCTGTGCTTCTGGGTTTTCATTCTTGACCCAGTGTCCTTTTTCCTCACGAAGTTCTGGTCTTTTTTTTT
>NW_006442105.1:340742-347291 GCF_000325575.1 Pteropus alecto
GTCCCCCTGGTCCTTTTTCCCCCCGAAGTTTTGTGTTTTTTTTTTTTTTTTTTTTTTAAGCTTTATCCACTAGGTCTGCCATTTAGTGATCTAGTACATCATGGACTTAAGTCAATAGGAGAGTAACAGCTGCTGGCGGGTGGTGGTTTGCTGTGATGGTCACACTAGGGGATGTCCATAAAGTACTTGTTCCCATTCTCCAGTCACAACTTTGCCTGCTGAATAACTGGACCCCAATCTGACACTCTGCATGAACAGACTAAGGTCTCCCTTCTCAGTTCTCCTCCTGCCACTTTCCAGTGGCAGGACCTTCCCAGCCCCCTACTGGCAGTAGCCAGAAAGCAACCTATGTGGTCCCTGAAGGGCTGGGCTTGGCATCCTCTGTTCCACCCCACAAATACCACAGGAGAGGGATAAAACCTGTGCCTTCCCTATCGGGCAAGGCCAGAAAGGGTCCATCCATCTAACCCAGACCAGTCCAGTGAACCTGGGCTAATGCAGTTAGCATTTGGAGTGGAAGTACGCCCTGTAAATTACATATAAATTCCATTTTGCTCACTGTATGAGGAACTCCAGAATTTGCTATGAACAAACAGCCCCTAAAGTGCTTAACAGGCAGCCCAGCCTACCTCTGCCCTTTACTCAGGCCCAAGGAAATCCCTTCTGGGGCTGAGCCCAGCATCCTGCTCTAAGGACCCTTTTCTGACTTGGTCTGTCCCCCACAGAAGCAGAGACACCTCTAAAACAGTTTTGAAAGGTAAGGACAGTTGGACAGGTGAGGGAGTGGGAGCTAGAAGTGTCTGCGAAGAGTAGCAGGTTGCCTGGCCCTTAGCCTGCAAGTCGACTTCCCAACGGACATGTGGGCTGGGGCCTGGAGACAATGTGTATGTGTGGCAGGGAGGTGGGGGCTATGGGCAGAGAAGCCTCCAGCAGAGGTGGGTGGGCTGGGCCAAGAGCCCTGGCTTGAGCGGGCTCACGTGCTCCAGGAAGCAGGCGCCCAGCTCGCTCAGGTGGGGTTGCTCCCTGTTGAACTTCTGCTCCAGCGCCTTTACGAAGGCCTTCTGGCATCGGTAGATGTCCTCTATGTTTCCGAAGATGGTGTGCAGCTGCTCCTCGCTGAACATGTCTGCACGCTTGCGACACTGCCTGATGTAGCCCTGGGAACAGGGGTGGGGCGGTCAGGTCACCTTTGGACCCCACCTCATCCCCCACAGCACAGCGGGACTCACCTCACAGATGTCACGCAGGTGCTTGATGTAGTCCTGCTCGGTGCTGAGGATCTCATTGATGACGTTGGTGCGCATCTGGTCCCTGCTGCTCTGTGCCTTGGCACCACCGCCCTCGGCTCCACCATCCCCAGCCTGCAGTGCTTCGTAGTCCTCGGGCTCGTCCTGGTTCACCCGCAGCTGCAGGCAACACTGCTGGTCAGCGCCCTGCATCCCTGTGGTGGCGAGTGGCGCGAGGAACTGGGGTTCGGAGATCCCAAAAGGTGCACTGAAACTCCCCTCCACCCACCCTTGAACAACACTCATCTGGACATAGGGACAACAGGTCTGACTGCCGCTGTCAGTGTCATCTGAGATCACCCCTGCCTCATCTGAGGGTGCTCTGCTCTCTCTCCCCACCCTGCTTGTGCTGGGCACAGTACTTGGAATAGTGGATACTCACTGTAGTTTCTGAATCCCTGCCTGTTCGTACTGGGCTCTCTATGGGCCATGAAGAAAGTGGACTGGACTGTGATGTGGCCTTGATGGCTCTCTGATCCATAACTAGAAAAGGCTTGGGGTACAGAGCCGGAGTTGGTCTAGGGAATTTGGGAAGGAGAAACAACAGAACCCCAGAACCTGGGCTCTCTCCTTTCCACTGCTCTCTGCCTGGCCTTTTGGAGTCTGCACCTGGATTCCTTCTTTGGAATCCAAAAGCCCCCTTAGGTAGGACCTGGGTCCTCTTCCTGTGATCTCTTGGGCTAAGGATTTGTCGATGCCTTAGTTTCCTCAGGTGTAAGTGAGGTTCCCAGGGCTGTTGCAACTTATAACTAAGGACTCAGGTGTATGTTCTGCACAGAGCTTAGTAAAGGCCTGGTAAACCGAATCTGTGGTGGTGTTGTGACATGCAGGTTTCCCTTAGAGGGATCCACATACCTTCATTCCTGACCCATTTCTCTCTGGCTTTTGAGGGCCCCCTGGAGGGCAGGGTGGGAGCAGGGGTTGGTGTTGGTTCTACAGGAGGAAGAAGGCTGTGTCACAACTCCCTGTGCTGGTCTTCCTGACACCCACCTGCCCAGCTAACAGCCTGCAGTCCCTGCACAGTCATGAGTGGGAGGTCCATGCCCAGCACCTCGGGCCCAGAGCTTGCATTTCTGAGCAGGCTTGCATTTCTGAGCAGAGCCAGTTGGCTCTCTATGGGCCAGGGAGAAGCTCAGGCAGGTGCCATACCCGCACAAAGTTGGCTGGAAACCAGCCCTCGCCATCAGCGACACGGCCCCACCACCACTCTCTGTTGGTGGCATCCATTACTTCGATGACTTCCCCAGCTTTGAATCCCAGTTCCTGGTCATCCATGGTGACGTGGTCCCAGAGTGCTTCGGCACAGACCACACTGCCATCACTGATGAGCTGTGGAAAGAGGCATGGACAGGCAGGTCAGTGGAGTAAGGCTGCCTGCCATGGACCTCCTCATGGGTCAGGGCACTCCTACCCTTTCCCCTCGCCCTCAGCAGCCCTGGGAAGAGGGGATCCTGACTCATGTTGCAGAGGAGAAGACAGAGGCTTCCTCTGAGCCAGCTGCTTTTCCAGAAACAGGATTATGCCCTGGGCATGTCTAGACTGGCAGGGCTCATGATGAAGCTGAAGTGAACTTGACCACTAGAATCTTAGTGAGACACAGAATCTGAGGGTCAAGCATGTTACTTGCTCCCCTGTATAGTGCACACCTTCCTTCCATCCCCATTGGGCTAGTGATGAAACTATTGCCTCTCAGCTTTACCCATCATTTCTGCTCTGCTCTATGATACTGGGGCTAGGGCACTGCAAGCTGAATTTCTGCTGTGCCAGCTGCTCCCTGTTAGAGTCTCCCAATGTGGTATTAGAGGGTACCACAAAGCTGGAGGAAGAAGGGGCTTGCCCCTTTCTGCTGGCTTCTTGTAGACTTCCAGTACCTTTGAGGTTACCTGACAAGCAATAATGCTACTTCACCCAGGTGTGATGGTGCCCAGCCAATGCAGTAGCTGGATCCGGTTTGCAGATTTTTGAACACTTGCAGAACTAGTTTCATGGCATCCCACTTCCCCTACAATCAGCACCAGCCAAGCAGCACCCCTCCTCAGAATTCTAGGTACCAAGCCCACAGGATTCTCAGTTCTAATTATTCCAACCCCTTCCTTTATTCCCTAGTTCTGGGAGAGGTAGGTACATCTTGCAATTGCTACCTCTGTAATACATACCTCTGGATTGTTTTTGTGCACTTGGCTACCAAGTCAACCACTTTATATCTGGCTAACAACCTTTATATTAATTTCTCTCTGCTAAAATAACTGGCATGGATCTGTCCTCCTGCGTGGTCATGGACCTCACACCACGTCCCTGAGAGGGAGAGAGACTGCACCCTCCCAGACAGCCCTTGTGCTTCCAGATCCATTTACCATTGGGCTGACACCTGCTTTCCTGGAATGTGGGCTCAGCTTCTGCTCCTCGAATGATGATGGCTCTGGGGGTTTAGGGCAAGATGGGGGTGGGCTGAGAAGACTGCATGGGAGCTGAAGTCCATATCCCTCTCTGCTGGGACCAAGTGTGACCCTGATTGTCACAGCTATGGGCTGGCTCTTTGGCTAAGCAGTTCAGGCCTTGGGCATCACCAGACAGGCCCTCTGAGCTTCCTACCCTGCCCCCACAGGGGTGTTTACTCCCTTGACTTCAGGCCCAGTGGGGCCTTCCCTGAGTGCTTTCAGGCAGTGTGCATGCTCACCCTCACATCAAAATGAAACGCAAAAAGGGCTGAACAGGACTGGCTGGGTGAGTTCCAGTCTGTCTCACACCTGTTAGCTGTCTAACAGTGTCCACCATGCCTTGACTGGGCAAGACGAGGGGTGGTGGGTGGGTTGACTGGGCACAAGAACCCACTTAGACTGGGCCTTTTCTCCAGATAGAGCCTGAGCAAGCCCATTCAGAAACCATCAGTTCTTTATGCTTTCTGGGGGAAAGGGGCGGTAAAATCTCCAACCCTGATGAAACCACTCTTCAGAATAATTTACAGCCTAGTGTACACCTACTCTCACATGCAGCAGGTACTTAGGGGCTGCAGAGTCCTGAGGGACCCTGGGCACAGAGCATTGGGCTGGCTATTCCTGGAGGGCTGAAAGTCTCAAGGGACCACTGCAACAATCCAGCTAAAAAGACCTACTACAGGCACATCCTCTTCTGCAGAGATGCCTGACCCCAGGATCATGAGCTGGCTCCAATGAAGACAAGGTGAGACAAAAGGATTCAGCGGGCCACATGAGAGGAGCCAGGCTGCTACATGTAGGGAGCAGACACTCAACAGGCCAAGCCGCAGTGCACACTACACACAAGCAGGCCATGACACCCGGCCTTGAGGGTCTGGCCTGAGGACAAGAAAGAAGCAGAGTACTCAAAGGTGGTCTGGGTGAGCCGATAAGAGTCTGGGCAGCAGTGACCATGGGTGAGTGTGAGCGTCAGAACAGAGTGTGTGTGTGACCACAAGTGACTAAAGCATCAGGACACAAGGCATGTGTGACCATGAGTAAGTGAGTATCAGGAAAGGGGGTGCGTGTGACCATGGGTTAGCATGAGCATCAGGACCAAGGGCATGTGTGACCTCAGGCAAGTATGTGAATCAGGAAGATTTGTATGTTTGGAGTAATTAGTTACCCAGACAATGGAAGGATTCATTCTTGGAGCTTCTTGGGTAAACTGAAGTTTGGATCCAGCAGGAAATAAAACTTAATGTTTAAGCTTTGTAGTTTTGCTCCTAGAGAGATGTAGGTGCTCTAAGACTCCCTTTTGACATGCATTTGCCAGCACACATCCAGCTTACTATTGTATGCTGCTACACTTTGATCTCCTGAGAACAGGTTGTGGATTCTGTCCACCCTCAGTTCACAACAGCTGCACACACAAGTCCCTAGGACAGCATGGGAGGCTGCCTTCATTGCTAGAGCAGACGCAGGAGAAAGTAACCCAGCTGTGCAACTGTTTCCTGTTCCCACACAACCCAGCTGTGCAACTGTTTCCTGTTCCAGGTTGTTCCCACCTGATATTAATCAGATCTACCCCTGTCCCAGCTTCCCTCAAGTAAGCCCTGAGCTAAAGTCTCTCTTAAATGGTCTGGTGCCTCCTACCCCAGCTTTATTCTGCCAGCCCTTGCAGAGAGATGCCATCCTACACAGATGGTTTCCTGCATAGCTGTGGGGAAGGGCACAGGTATGGGACAGAGACAGGGCTTCCCAGAGACCAAAGTTCCCTTCACCTTTATGGACAGGCCCCCATACCTGCCCTGTCCAGTCATCTGGAAGCCACTGGTGGTGATGGGGAGGGGTCAGTCGCTTTTGTCACTTCCTTGTCTCAGTACCTTGCCAGTGCAAGAGGCACTTGATAGACACACAGCTAAAAGCAACTCCCTTGATATTCCAGTACCTTAGTCCCCATCAAGGCCCACAGTAAAAATGTGCTCCAGCTAAGTGAAAAAGCTCTTGTATAGATCCACAAATGGGAAGCAGTCTGATGAGTTACAGCAATGACATTAATCATTTATGTGATATCACCAAAACAATGTAGTTCCACGGGGTTAGAGGTGCATTCTATCTCAAGGACAGCCCAGATACCCCCAGGGCCCACACTGAGCAGGTTTCTGGGCAAAGGCCCTTCAAGGCCCGCTCTGTCCAAGGTGCAGCTGCATGGAAGCAAAGACTCAACCCCAGCAGGCCAAGAGGTGAGGGTTATGGCTTGCTCTTGGCAGTGGGGAGAAGCTGGCTTTGAGGTATGGGGTGTTTATGTGGGGACAGGTGGGAGACTCTCCCAGTGGAAGAGCAAGTTCAAGACCAAAATAAGCCAGGGGCAGGTTACAGGGACCCCTCCTGTGCCCCTGAGATTTTGAGAGGTCGGGAGAAACCAGGCTCTGCCTCAAAGTGCCCCCTGATGACCACACACCACCCTTCCCACCCTGCTTCCCTTCTCTCTCACACATGCAGGATGGTGGAAGATTCCAACTGACAGTCTAGGAACTCAACTCCCTAAGCCCTTCCACAGCCAGCGCTGGGGGCTGTTCAGAGCGCACACTACAAGGCGGGGCTCTGCCTGTAGTGGGGACATGCTAACTGAGACCACTTAGAGTTAAGACCTAAAGTGGGAAAAGGAGGTAATATGTGCAGGGGAACCTGCTCCTCTTCCACACACATGTCCAGTTCCACTCACACGGTAGTCACATGCGCAGTTCCCAGACAACCACAGCAGCACAGGCCACAGCTGCTACCCACAGAGATGCGCCATTTTAGTCTGTTTCTGTTTCTCTCTGTTTCTCTCTCTCTCTCTCTCT
>NW_006442105.1:347452-347960 GCF_000325575.1 Pteropus alecto
ACACACACACACACGACAGAGGAAAGGGCCGTGGCACATGTCACCACAGCCCCAAGTCTCCTCAGGACCGCGACCCGCACCCCCAGGCGAGCAGGGGAGGCCTTCCTGGGGTGGCGTCGGTATGAGACGCGAGGGGCCAGACCCAGCCGCCTACCGCTTCACCTCGGGCCACTGTTGGGAGGGGACAGACACCGCTGGGCGGGGCTGGAAGGAGAGATCTGCGGTGCTGGAGGTGCGCAACTCACCCGGAGGAGCTCGCAGCGCTTGGCTCGGCGGTCAGCGGAAGGCCAGCAGGAAGACTAGCACGACGTTGATGAGGACGAGGAGAGCCAGCACAGCGAAGACCACCACGCGCTGGGCCCCTGGGGGTAGGTTGCAGCGCAACACGGCGCGCAGGGCGCTTCCAGGGGCCGCGGCGCGGCGCCGGCCCTGCGGGGCCCTGGCCATAGCGCGCTGCCTCCGCTTCGCGCCCAGAGAGCTCGCGCCGCTGGGGCGCGAGCAGGGCCGC
>NW_006442105.1:348036-349821 GCF_000325575.1 Pteropus alecto
TCCCGGAGCCCAGCCCCTAGGCGGGGCGAGCGGGGTGGGCCACCCCAGCTCAGGCGACCACAGCGCTCTGCCCTCCGTGGGAGGGCTCAAGGACCTTCCACGCAGCCGATTGAGCGGTGCTGGCCTCTGGACAGCCAGGCGCACAGATGACTACGGTGGCTCTCAAAGCATACCTGAGCTTTGAGGAAGGGACAGGAATTCTGATTCCTAACACCGAGAACTGCCCTTGGCCCCCACTTCACCGATGAATAAATGCGCCTCTGAAAGATCAAGGAATGTGCATAGTCATAAAATCACGCAGGAATACAAGGATGGTGGAGCCAGGCTTTGGACTCTGGACAGTCTGAGGCTGATCCAGGTTGAGGCACTCCGGGAAGGTCCTGACTCAGGATCTCTCCTCACTGACCTTGCCCATCAGAGGAGCATTTTATTCCAAAGCAGCTGGCTTCTTCACTGCTAACCACTCCCACCTCCAGTTTTACTGAGGTAAATTGACAAGTAAAAATCGTATATATTTAAGGTGTACAACTTGTTATTTTGCTATACATATACATTGTGAAATAATCACCACAATCAAGCTAATTGCCATATCCATTCACCTCACATACTTACTGGCTTTGAGTGTGTGGTGACAACACTTGACATCTATCCTCAGAAAATGTCAAGTGTATGATACAGTACTGAACTGTAGTCACCATGCTGCACATTAGATCTCCAGAATTTGTTCATCCCACTTAACTATAACTGTACCCTATGACCAACATTTTCCCATTTCCTCCTCCCCTAGCTCCTGGCAACCAACATTTCTACTCTGCTTCTGAGTTTGATTATTAGATTCCCCTTGTAAGCGAGAACATACAGTATTTGTCTATAACTGTCTGGCTTACTTTGCTTAGCATGATGTCCTCTGTTTCCATCCATGTTGTAGCAAAGGGCCGGATTTCCATCTTTTTTAAGGCTGAATAATATTCCATTGTATGTATGTACCACTTTTTCTTTATCCATTTTTCTGTTGAAGGACATTATGTTGTTTCTGTATCTTGGCTATTGCGAATAACGCTGTAATGAACATGGGAGTGCAGATATCTCTTTGAAATCCTGATTTTATTTCCTTTGGATATATACCCAGAAGTGGGATTACTGGGTCACATGGTAGTTCTGTTTTTAACTTTTTGAGGACTCTCCCTAGTGTTTTCCATAGTGGTTGTGCCAAATTTACAATCCCACCAACAGTCCACATCCTCACCAATACTTCTCTTTTATTTTTTTTGATAACAGCCATTATAACAGGCGTGACGTGATCTCACTGTGGTTTTGATTGCATTTCCCTGATGATTAGTAATATTGAGCATCTTTTCATATAAATGTTGGCCATTTGTATGTCTTCTTTTAATAACTGTCTATTTAGGTCTTTTGCCTATGTTTAAATTGAATTTTTTACTATTGAGTTGTATGAGTTATTTATATATTTTGGATATAACCCTTTATCAGATATAAGGTTTGCAAATATATTCTCCCATTCCATAGGTTGGCTTTTCATTCTGTTGATCATTTTCTCAGCTTTACAGAAGCTTTTGAGTTTGATGCAATCCCACTTGTCTATTTTTGCATTCGTTACCTGTGCTTTTGGTATCATATCCAAAATACCATTGCCCAGACCAATGTCAAGAAGCTTTTCCTGTTTTCTTGTAGTATTCTTATGGTTTCAGGTCTTATGTTTAAGTTTTTAACCTATTTCTAGTTGATTTTTGTATATGATGTGAGATAAGGATAGAATTTAATTCT
>NW_006442105.1:349843-369364 GCF_000325575.1 Pteropus alecto
GCTTTCCAAAAGGGATTTCCACTGTCTACAGAGCTTAACCATGTAAGAGTTCAAGGATCATGTGTAGGTGTCTCTCATTTCATCCATAACGGTGAGCTCTGTCACAGTCACCATGCCTCTCTGATGGATCAGAAGGCTGCAGTTGATGGGGCTGAGGAGACTTAAAAGCAGTTCAGAAGTGAGCAGAGATTTTCAGGCTCCATGCTTAGCCCTGTGACTCCTGGGGCAGGAGGAGCCATGGAATACATTCAGAGGATAGTGTTAACATGTAGGTGACTTTGTCTCTGTATATTCAAGTTTCCATATAGCACTCCATGCATGTGAGTGAATATAGACAAATCCTCCTACTGAAGACCCAAGTAGATGTGTGATATGTGTGTGTGTCAGAGGAGGGTTGGGAATATGTCTGGAAAGGCTGTCTGCCTCCCACAGATTTGAAAGTTCAGCCAGGCCCCATCTGTCTGGTTCGGGGAAAATAGTCTTCTTTCTGTTCCTGTCCAGTCCTTCTGAAAACTAAGCCCAGTATTTGTACCATCCAGCTCTCAGGATGATTGTGGGGGAACAGAAAGCAGGTCCCAGCCACCTCTAATCCCAGTGACTATGTGACATGCCCTTTCATGGGGTGTGGACTTGAGTCCAATGTTTCATGGTGCCCCTGTGGTTCCAGAGCCATCAGACACCCAGGAAGCAGGGCACAGAGGCCTGAGTGTTCTCAGGTCTCTGAGCAGGGAAGTTCGGAACCCACTAGTTAGCACAGTGCTGAGTGCAGTAACTCTGTAGCACCCTGCCTGCAGCACCCTGCCTGCAGCTGTGTTACCCCAAGGGGCGCATTTTAGGGTTTCAGCCATGGCCCAGTTCTGGGACAAAGCCTCTGTTTCCTGTGCAGCTGAGCAGCCCAGAGAGGGTTTAATGTGGCAGAAAAAACTCTGAATCTGGGCGAGGACCAAGGACTGAGAGGTGGCCTCCACCCTGCCCCAGAGGCACCTGGCTTTTAGATCCTGGTGATCTGAGCAGGGTACCACAGGGAAGACAGTGGCAATAGCCTTTTTGTGTTTCATGACCAAAAACAAAGTGCTTTAAAGCAAAGGCCTGAGCCCTTCAGGGGTTCAAGCTGGATTGCTATGCCAGTGAGGGGAAGGTAAGTGGAGGAAACAGCAGGGAGTGGCCTACCCAGGCTAGTTAGGTCGGT
This sequence comes from Pteropus alecto, assembly GCF_000325575.1. Taxonomy (NCBI): domain Eukaryota; kingdom Metazoa; phylum Chordata; class Mammalia; order Chiroptera; family Pteropodidae; genus Pteropus; species Pteropus alecto. Next base: position 351,033 of record NW_006442105.1, read on the forward strand.
CTGCAGGTCTGCTGAGGACAGGAGACGCAGGTGTCTGAGACAAATGAGGGCTGAACCCCAATGTCATGGCTTTGTGTTGGAAGAGGAAAGCTGCTCTGGGTGTGCTGGTGGCCAGATGACTCACAGTCCTGTACTTTTCTCTGACGTCTGTTGTTTCTATAATCTCCAAGTATGAAACTCAGGTGACCCCAGCAAACCTTCTTGCCATACATGTGAGACAGCGGTGAGTGCCAGAGGCATCAGGGAGTTCACAGTAGGATGTTGCTGCCCTTAGAAGGCCAAGTGAATCAGCTCATCAAGGAGAATCACCCTTTACATCTCTTCGAAGTTTCTGATAAAGTAAGTCTATTTAAGGCTGCCTATGAATCGTAACAGGTACTACCTTTCTCGAGTACCCAAAACACCCAGGTATAGTGACCCTTTCACAGTCGCCAGTGGGACTCAGGTGCCACATCCACCCAAAGCGAGGAAACAGGCTCTGAGAAGGGAATAACTTGCCGCAGGTCCTCCACTAGCCAGTGGCAGGATGGGGGTCAGACCCAGGGATGTCAGCCTCCAAACCCAGGCCCTGCCCTTCATGCAGGGCTGCCCCTTTCAAAGCAGCATTTCTTGGGCTTTCTATACAAGTATCTAGAAGTATTGGCGGGTCTCATGAGGGAGAGCAGTCTGGTGAGCACGGCCAAGTCAGGAGCCCAGCCTTCACCTGCATTAGCTTGCTGCGTCACTAGATAGGGGCTTCTCAGCCTGACTTCCTCAGTATAACTGGGCAGTCCTCCTGTGCAATGTTACATGTCCTTCCCTGAGATTCCAGGGAAGACAAGTACCTTGGAAAGCACTGAGCCCTCAACATCACCTACAACATCACCACCCAGTCTACTTAGTGACCTCAAATACCAAGAAAGACCTTTGAACCAAACAGAAAACAATTTTCTAAGCAAGCCAAAATGGTGCTATATAATTTATAATCTAAATTTCCTGCATTTCCCTCATAAAGGTACCCTCTGCCAGAGCCTTTTTGTACTTTTAGAGCAGTCCTGGCTCTTGTCTTTCCTTGTCCAAGGCCCCACTGGCACCACCTCACCAGCAGCAAGATGTTATAGACCAGAAGAATTTTACCATCAGATACGAGACACGACTATAAAAAATAGACACAAGAACTCTAACAATGCAGAACTGATAGCCACCAAATAACCTCACACCTCTTCAGAGTCTCTAAAAGCTTTATTTTAGTGTTCCCTCTTGGTTAACGTCCATGTCATTGGAGATTTATTGAGAACCCATCACGCGTCAGGTTACCTACATTCATTATTTCAGTCAGTCCTCATATAACCTCTTGGTTATCCTATTTTACAGTAAGTGAACCAGTGTTCAGAGAATTACCTTCTCACACTGGTAACTGGGAGGTTCTGAGGGGCTCCAATGCCCAAGTTCTCCCCCTGCACCTGCTGCCTCCCACCAGGCTGGGGCCCAAGACTGAGGAGGGAAGCCTGAGGCTTCAAGGAAAAGCGAAACCTTTTCTGTAAATTCTGCTTAAGATGACATAATTTTAGAACACCTTCCATTTAAAATAGCTTATGAGAAGCACTTAAAGGAAGAGTTTATTGGAAAAAACTTATTTGGATATTTATTCCTTATGCATCATGGATTTTGAATAAAGCTCTACTGGATGGCTTTTAAAAATCCTTATTCGGAGCTGGGCCTTTAAGAACAGTTCACACACCATCTACAGTCTGTGCCCATCTGTTGAGTAGATAATGAGTAGATAATGAGGACAACACACTCCTTAAGGGTTTCTGAGAAACCTACCGGCCCATTCATTCATAGGAATGTTAAAGGCTAATTGTAAATTGATCCCCTCCTGAGGGAAAAAATCTCTGGGTGCTGCAAGATCCTGGGTAATCAGATTCTGGTTTTAACGAAGCAGAAATACATGGTGTATCCTGACTAGGAGGAGAACCTGGTGTTATGGATGTGTACTTGGGCCAATTAACAACTACCATGTTATGTCCAACAGACCCCTCTAAATTAAAGAGGGGGAGAAAACAGGACAACAATTGAGAAAAATGGAGAAGAATCCAGGTTTCAAAATTTATCTCTCTTTGGAAAATGCGAAAGGAGAAAAGAAGAACTTGGTATGAGAACCAGTTTTGCTTAGATGAAGTTTCTTACTAATTTCTTCTGCTAAGGTAGAAATGGCAAAAGAAAAAAAATGAAAGAAAATTTAAAAAATTACCTTGTACACTGTTCTGATAGCCACAGCAATACTTTTTGAACTTTTGGAGTCAATAGGAAAGATATCAGTTTTCATTTACCTTGTTCCAAGTCTCCTGCCCAGCCAACTTATTGGAGGGTCAAGGGCTTCCCTTCTACCAAGTGGAGCTTCTTCCATCCAGGATGGCTTTATAAAGGCTACTTAGTAGGACAGAGCAGCACTCTTACATCATAGGTCCTGGATGTCCAGCCTGCTATTCTGGGTCCCCTGAAGGCCCCATGATGGCACAAGGGAGAGTCCTGTATTTGGACAAGTTCTACTGGTGGGCACCATATCCTAAACTGAGTGCCACAGGCTGAAACTGTGCTGTGTACACACTGCTGCCACTGTCATTTGCTTAGAATACAGGGACTGAGGACATCTAGGCATGCATGAATGTGCTAGAGTCACCTTGATGGCCAGACCATCTGTCCCAGCACCCTCCCTTTACCCACACAGTTCTGACCCTACCTCATTGATGGCCAGCTGCTCACCGCCCCCTCCAGAGTGGCTGTAATGGTGGCTGGAGCTGTACACATCCTCATATAGGTCCTCCTCACTCCCTGTCTCGTCAGCACGGATGGCCATGTCCAAAGCTCCATCAGGGATGGCTGGAAGGAAAGAGACCAGCTGGCAAAGAGTAGCTGAGGGAGGGAGACACATGGAAAAGGCCTGGAACCTTTTCAGGATACACTCCCTCTTTAAGAGGAGGGAGAAGATCTGAAACTAGTTTCTCAAACCATTCTTGCTGCAAAAATGTGGTCTGGTTGAAAGAGTGCACTGGTCAGCTTTCACACCAGTCGATTTAATCACCTACCATTTGGATCCCACCAATTCTGTAAACAAGGAAACACAAATATCTGCCATAGCCTGACACTCAGTCTCTGCCAGTTGAATTCAATTCGAAACTATTTACCAGTGTGCTGCTGGTAGAGTATAAGGACCTTAAAAAATGTAAACAATTTATTATGAAATATACATATAATATATCCAAAGAAATATGTAGTATATAATGCAAATATAGTTTGAAAATTAATAAACACCCATGGTACTTATCCTGCTTAAGAAAAATACCAGAATCTTAGAATTCAACCTCCTGTATACCCCATTTCAATCCTGTTCCTTTCGACTGAGAGAAATATCCAATATTTCCAACTTTTTATAAATCCCATCTGTGCTTGTCTTTGTTTGTTTACTTCTATTGAGTAATATGAAAATAATAATAAAAGTAAGATATTTCATGGCAAACTTTAGGGGTAAGGTTAGGACTGTGATTTGCGAGTTATCTTGGAGAAAATGCTGCATCTACAAGTGCTTCCAGTGAGTATTCTTGGGGCAAGTGGGAAATGGGTTAAAAAATGAGGAAAGGGGCCTCTGGGAAAACGTCAAGTGAAACAACATTTTCATCATAGGGGTACCAGAAAAATAAGAGAGAGGCCAAGGAATTGAAAAATTTCCCAACCTTGCAAAGCAAATAGGCATACAAGTCCAGGAAGCACATAGCATCACAAACAAGATAAAACCAAAGAGGCCCTCACCAAAACACATCATAATTAAAATGCCAGAGATTAAAGACAAAGAGAGAATCTTAAAAGCAGCAAGAGAAAAGTAGTTATGTACAAAGGTGCTCTCATAAGACTGACAGCTGTTTTCTCAACAGAAACGTTGCAGGCCAGAAGAGATTGGCAGGGAATATTCAAAGTGATGAAAAATCAAGAACCTACAAACAAGATTACTCTACCTAGCCAGGCTATCATGTAGACTCAGAGAAGAGATAATAAGTTTCCCAGACAAGAAAAAGCTAAAGATATTCACTATCAGTATTACAAGAAATGTTAAAGGGATTCTTTAAGCAAAAGAAGGAAAAAATATATATATATAAATACTAAAGTGCAATACTACATATCAATCAACAATTACTTCAAATGTAAATGGATTAAATACCCCAATCAAAAGACAAAGTGTGGCTGAATGGATAAGAAAACAAGACCCATGCATGTTCTGCCTACAAGAGACCCATGCTGGATCCAAATACACACACAAATTGAAAGTAAAAAGATGGAAAAAGATATTTCATGCAAGTGAAAATGAAAAAAAGCTGGAGTAGCAATACTTATATTAGACAAAATAGACTTTAAAACAAAGGCTATAATAAGAGACAAAGAAGGGCATTTTATATTGATAAAGGGATAAACACAAGAAGAGAATATAACCCTTATAAACATTTACAGAAAAAAATAGGAGCACCTAAATATATAAAGCAATTATTAATTGATATAAAGAGAGAGATCAACAGTAATACAGTCATAGTAGGGAGCTTTAACAATTCCTTGACATCAACAGATAAATCTTCCATATCGAAATCAACTAAACAGCAGCCTTAAATGACACATTGGATGAGATGGATTTAATTGATATTTTTAGAACATTTCACTCCAAAACAGCAGAATGTACTTTCTTTTCAAGTCAACATGGAACATTTTCCAGGATAGAGTACACATTAGGCCACAAAACAAATCTCAATAAATTCAAAAGGATTGAAATAGCAAACATCTACTTGAATACAATGGTTAGAAACTGGAAATCAATTACAAGAAGAAGAATGAAAAACACACAAACACATGGAGGCTAAATAACCTGCTACTAAACAATGTGTGGGTCAACACTAAGATCAAAGAAAAAATCAAAAGATGCCTTTGAAAAAATGAAAAGGAAAACACAACAACCCCAAATCTATGGGACACAGCAAAAGGAGTTCTAAGAGGAAAATTCATAGCAATACAGGCCTATTTCGGGAAACAAGAAAAAATCTCAAACAATCTAACCTAATCTTACACTTAAAAGAACTAGAAAAAAAGACCAAAGTGAGTAGAAGGAAGAAAATAATAAAGATCAGAATGAAAATGAATAAATAGAGCATAAAATAATAATACAAAAGGTCAATGAACCCAGGATCTGGTTCTTCGAAAAGATAAACAAAATTGGTAAACTTTTATCCATACTCATCAGGAAAAAAAGAGAGAAGACCCAAATAAATAAAATCAGAAATGAAAGAGGAGCAGTGACAAACTGACACCACAGAAATACAAAGAATTAAAAGAAAATACTACGGACAATTATTTGCCAACAAATTGGACAACCTGGAAGAAATGGATAAATTCCTAAAAACATACAATCTTCCAAGACTGATTCAAAAAGAAACAAAGTCTGAACAGACTGATAACTACTAACAAAATTAAATCAATAATAAAAAACTCTAAACAAACAAAGGTCCTAGAGCAGATGGCTACACAGGTAAAGTTTAGAAAACATTCAAAGAAAAATTAACAGCTATCCTTCTCAAACTATTCCAAAAAATTCAAGAGGAGGGAATGTTTCCAAGCTCATTTTATGAGGCCAACATTACCCGATTGCAAAACCACACAAAGTCATTACAAAAAAAGAAAATTATAGGCCAATATCCCTGATGAACATAGATGCAAAAATCCTTAACAAAATATTAACAAAACGAATTCAGCAATACGTTAAAAAGATCATACAGTATGATCAAATGGGATTTATTTTGGGATGCAGAATTTGTTCAATAGCCTCAAATCAATGAACATGATACACCATGTAAATAAAATGAAGGATAAAAATCATATGCTCATATCAATAGATAAGAAAATGCATTTGAAAAACTCCAGCATCCATTTATGATAAAAACTCACAGCAAAGTGGGAATAGAGGGAACATACCTCAGCATAATAAAGGCCATAAGTGACAACCCATGGCTAACATCATATACTCAATGGGGAAAAGCTAAAAGCATTTTCCTGAAGATCATAAACAATACAAGAATGTTCACTTTCACTACTGCTAGTCAACAGTATTGGAAGTCCTCTCCACAACAATCAAACAAGAAAGAGAAATAAAAGGCATCCAAATTAGAAAGGAAGAAGTAAAACTGTCATTATTTGCAAATGACATGATACTATATAGAGAGAACCCATAACATTCTACCAAAAAAAAAAAAAAAACTATTAGAGCTTATATAGTAATTCAGTAAATTAGCAGGATATAAAATTAATATTCAGAAATCAGTTGCATTTTTATACACCAACAAAGAACTATCAGAAAGAGAAATTAAGAAAATAATCCCATTTACAATTACATCACAAAGAATAACTCTAACCAAGGAGATAAAAGGCCTGTACTTGAATAATTATAATACATTGAAGAAAAAAATTGAAGAAGATGCAAATAAATAGAAGCATATACTGTTCTCGTGGATAGGAAGAATTAACATCATTAAAATGTCCATACTACCCAAAGCAGTCTGTAGATTCAGTGCAATTACTCTCAAAATACCAATGCCATTTTTCAGAAAACTAGAACAAATAATCCTAAATAATATCTAGAAACACAAATAGCCAAAGCAATCATAAGAAGAACAAAGTTGAAAGTATCACACTATCTGATATCAGAATATACTACAATGTTATAGTAATCAAAACGGCATGGTACTGGCATAAAAACAGACATGTAGATCAATGGAACAGAACAGAGAACCCAGAAATAAACTCACACCCATATGGTCAATTAATATATGACAAAAGAGGCAAGAATGAACAATGGGAGTAAAGACAATCTTTTCAATATATGATCTTGGACAGACTAGACAGATACATGCAAAAAATGAAACTAGACCACTTTCTTACACCATAGACAAGAATAAACTCAAAATGGATTAACGACTTAAATGTAAGACCTGAAACCATAAAATTCTGAGAAGAAAACATAGGCAGTCAACTCTCTACATTGCTTTTACTAATATTTTTTTGGACATGTTTCCTCAGTTAAGGGAAACAAAAGAAAAAATAAACAAATAGGACTATATCAAACTAAAAAGGTTTTGCACAACAAAGGAAACCATCAACAAAATAAAAAGACAACCTACTGAATGGGAAAAGATATTTGCCAATGATACATCTGAGAAGGTCTTAATATCCAGAATATATAAGGAACTCATACAGCTTAACACCAAAAAGACAAACAATTCAATTAAAAATGGGTAGAGGACCTGAATAGACATTTCTCTCAAGAGGGCATACAGATGGCCAATAGACAAAAGATGTTTAGCATTATTAATCATCAGAGAAATGTAAAATAAAACCACAATAAGATATCACCTCGCACCTGTTAGAATGGTTTCAACAATAAATCAGCAAACAGTGTTGGTGAGGATGCAGAGAAAAAGAAACCCTCATACAGTTAGATGGTTTCAAATTGGTATAGCCACTATGAAAAACAGTATGACGTTTCCTCAAAAAATTAAAAAATAGAGCTACCATATGACCCAGCAATCCCACCTCTAGGTATTTATACAAAGAAATCCAAAATAGTAATTCGTAAAGCTAAATGCATCCCTGTGTTAATTGCAGCATTCTTTACAATAGCCAAAATATGGAAGCCACCTAAGTGTCCATCAATAGACTATTGGATAACGAAAATGTGGTACATATATACAATTCAGTATTACTTGGCCATTAAAAAAAAAAAAGAATGAAATCCCACCATTTGCAATAACATGGATGGACCTAGAGACTATTACACACTAAGGGAAATAATTCAGTTGGAGAAAGAGAAATATATGATTTCACTTATATATGGTATCTAAAAAGCAAAATAAAGAGACAAAAAGTCAGAAACAAATTTGTAGATAGAGAAAACAAACTGATGGTTGACAGGTAGGATGGGGTTTGGGGGTTCAGTGAAAAAAAATGAAGGAATTAAGAAGTACAAATTTGTGGTTACAAAATAGTCACAGGGATGTAAATTATAGCATGGGGAATATAATCAATAATATTGTAATGACTACATATGGTGTCAAGGGGGCACTAGACCAGACTTATCAGAGGATCATTTTGTAAGTTATGTAAATGACTAACCACTATGCTATACACCTGAAACTAATATAATATTGAATGTTACCTGTAATCGAAAAATTAAAAAATACAATAAAAAAAGATCCCAGGATATTCTAAATTTGACTCTCTGGAAGCTAAGGGAAATTGCCTTGCTGACACTTTCACAAGGAATGCTGACTCAATATGAACTCAATATGACTCAAAGTACAAGCATGGTGACAATGCTCCCAGACATTTTAAATGGCTTAAGGGACCATTCGAAGTCTGGCAAATGGATTTCATACAGCTTCCCCCATCTCATGGTTATAAATATGTTTTATTTATGATCTTTACATTTTCTCACTAGACTGAAGCTTTTCCTTGTAGGCAGGCTACTATTTCTTCTGTGGCTAAGGTCCTTTTGGAAAAGATTACCCCTACCTGGGGAACTTCTCTTGAACTCTATAGCGACAGCAGAATCCATTTTACCAGTCAGGTGACTGTGTTGTTTGGCTGGTTTTACCATACTTTCCCTGTGCTTACCACCCTCAATCCTCAGGTCGAATGTGTTAATGGTATTATTAAAACTCACTTGGCAAAATTTGTAGAGATCCTCTAAGTACCTTGGTCAAAAGCATTGCTGTTGGTCTTTTCTAAATCTCAGATCCACTCTGTTTGACACCCCTAAACTCTCACCCAGTGTATCTGACCCCTGACTCTTGATTCACAACTGATAAAAGAAGATATGCTTCAATATCATAAAGGCCTAATTTCTTCTATAAAAACTAACCATGTTCTGGTAGAGCAATCTTTTTACAGTATACTTCAGGGATACAAAGACCTGAAGCAACATAATTTCCTATCTGGAGATTTCATCTACTGGAAAAGACACCTCCAGAAGGACTCTCTACAACTTTATTGGAAAAGCCCCCTACTAGGTACTGCTAACCAACCCTTGTGCAGCCAAACAACAGGTAACAGACTCCTGGATTCACATGACAATACCCTAACTGGACCTGCACACCATCTGGTGACTTGAAAGTAAAGATTTCTCAGAATTAAAGCAGATGACAGCTGATAAAAAAGCTTTCCCAAGATGTTCAGACCAGGCCAGTTGGAAGGTTTAAAATTCACAGAAATTTATCTTTCATCTAGACTAATAACTGACTCTGGATTCCTATCCAATTTATAAGTCTGAATTTTCAATTTATAGTCTATATTACTGATAAGACATTTTGTTCCAATTTCTTTTGAGATAACAATACTGTTTAATCATTTTATGTTTCATTCCTGCATGTATCTTCCTAAAGCACTTATTTAATTCTTCTAGTTCTGAGTATGTTCACTATTCTAAGACACAGACTTTAGATGAGAAATGCCTGAGAAAGCTGATCTCCTTCCTACTCCTCATTGTTACTCAATGTGGCCACAATAGGTTTCCAATCTGTGCGTTTGCCATCCAATGTGGGACATGACACCCAGGAAAGGTCCTTCCTGGCATTGAGGGACAAGAGGCCACTGAATCTGGAAAAACTTGACTTTTGATCAGTGATGCTTTTGGAGAAAGCTCTGATCAAAAGGAGGAAATGTGAAAATTAATAAACAGAAACCTCATTTTAAATGGAGTTGGGTAGCTAGACGAAAGAACTCTCACACACTTGTCACTCAGCACATACTACTGACCCAAAAGGAAGAGACACACATTACATATCTGATAGGAAGTGATACTACTTTACTACCTCAGCAGGAGAGAGAAAAGATTTCTCCTTGCCCAATAACAGCTCAGCCAATGGGAGACTGCCATAACTCAGCCAATGAAAAGTCACTATACTTTGAATTTTCAATGTCCTCCAATGGATATTTTGTTTATAACAGCTACTCCCAAGTCCATAAAAGAGAGTTCCTCTTTTTTGTTTCTCTGGACTTGCATGTTCTGAATTGCAATTCTTTCTTGTTCCTGAATAAAATCATTTTGCTGGAGAAATATCTGGTTGTCTATTTGTTACAGGTCAACATCATCACTCTACATCCTAGTCAACTTGTGAGATTGGCATTGTCAGACATTTTAATTTTTGACAGGCTGATGGATATGCAATTGTATTTTACTGTAGTCTTAAATTATATTTCTCAGGTTACTAATGAGTCATTTGTATTTCTTTTAATGTGAAATGTCTATGTCTATTGAGTTGTTTATGTAATCATTGATATAAAAATGATGTATTTGTGTATGTATATATGAATATACATACACTTTTCTCCCCTCTATTCTGGGTAATAAATCTTTGTCACCCATATGTGTCACAAGTATAATGTCTCAGTTTGTGGCTTTTGTTGTCTCTTTAAGGTGCTTCGATGAACAGAAGTTCTTAATTTTAATATAGACAATTTTATCAGTCTTGTCCTGAACAGTTTATATTTTTTGTGTTTAGAAAACGCTTCCATACCTCAAAGTTGTAAAGATATTCTCCTATGTTATCCTTTAATGTTTTATAGTTATTCTTTTGACATTTAAGTTTTTAATGCACTTGAGAATAATTTTTATATATTGTGTGTGATTGGAATCTGTGATATTGTTATTTATAATAAGAAATATGTATTTGGTCTCTAACCCTTTCCTGGCATGGAGCTCCTAAAACCTTTTGAATTTCCTGTGATAAGAGTGATCAAAGTTACTTTTGTTATGTTATTGAGATGACTTTTGGAAAGCCCTTAGGTAATCTAAAAATGGAGGCTAAATAGGGGACTCAACCATGTGATGAAAGGGTTGGAACTTTCAGTTTTATCTCCCTGACCTCCAGGGAGGTGCAAGTGGCTAGAGATTGAATCAATTACCAATTACAAAGGCCAATGATTTAATCAATCATGCCTATGTGATGAAGCCTCCATAAAACCCCAAAGAATGGGATTCAGAGAACTTTGGGGTCGGTGAACAAGTGGAGGTATGGGGAAACTGGTGCCTGGAGAAGACATAAACGCTTTCCCCATACCTTGCCCTATGCAGACAGTAAGAGCCCTGCTCCTTACCCAAAGAATCAAGAATTCCAGAAACCCTTATAGTTTTTATTTCATTTATGTTTTTAAATCTGTTTTATTATGAACAGTTTCAAATGTGTACAAAGGAAGTGATAACAGTATAATAAACCCTGTACACCCATCATCTAGCTTCAACAATTCTGAACAGGTGGGCAATTTTGTTTCACCATCTGTATTACCACCCCTGCACTAGTTCTGAGTCATGACATAATTTCATTTGTAAATATTGTAGTACATATGTCTAAGACATGAGGACTTTCTCTCTCTTTAAAAAGTCATAACTGCAATGCACATATAAAACAAACTATAATCATCAAAGGTCGTCTAAATACCACACATTCTCCCCCAGGGCATTAAAAATACTTTTTACTTTGAAGTAACTTGAGCATATCAAAGTATAGGGTGTTGTGACTTACTAGTGCAGAGAGGTCCTGTGTACTCTTCATCCAGTTTCCCCTAATGGTTATATCTTATGTAACTCCAGTACAATATCACAGCCAGGAAGCTGACCTTGTTACAGTGTGTATATATGGTCCTATGTCATTTTATCAACTGTGCATAATTGTGTAATCACCGCAACAACCAGTATGTAAGCTTTTGAGGTTGGCTTTTTTCACTCAGCCAAATGCCCTTGCGATATATCCAAGTTGTTGCTTGTATTTATACTTTGTTCCTTTTTATCACTTACTAGTATTCTATGCAGTGGATGTATAAGTTTGTTTAAACATTCACCCATTGAAGAACATCCAGGTGGTTTCTAGTTTTAGGCTGTTACAAGTAAAGCTACTATGAATATTTGTGTACAGGTTTTGGGGTGGACATAAGTTTTCATTTTTCTGGGATAAATGCAATTGCCCATCAGTGCAATCACAGTGTTATATGGCGGTTAAATGTTTACTTTTTAAGAAACTGCAAAACTACTTTCCAGAGAGATTGTATCCTTTTACATTCCAACCAGCAATGTATGAAAGATCCAGTTTCTCAGAATCCTTGCCAGCATTTGGTATTGTCATAATTTCAGATTTTAGACGTTCTGATAGTTGTATAGTCATATCGCATCATGGTCTTAATTTGCATTTCCTAGAAGGCAGGTGCTTATTTGCCATCCATATATCTTCATTGGTGAGCTATTTCTTCATGCTTTTGTGGCCTATTTTCTAACTATATTGTTTATTTTTTAATGTTGAAATTGAAAATTCTTTATTCTATATCTGAGTTTTTTGTCAGATATGTGGTTTTCAAGCATTTTCTCTCAGTTTGCAACTTATTGTTTCATCCTCCAAACAAGGGTTTTCTTGGAATAAATATTTTTAATTTTGATAAAGTTCAATTTATCAATTTTTTCCTTTTGTGAGTCATGCTTTTGGAGTCATGTATAAGAACTCTTCACCAAACACTAGTTCATTTATGTCTTTGAAAACAGTCTTTACAGACTTACTATTTACATTTAAACCTTCATTCCATTTGATGTTTGTCGTTTGGGTTTTTTTTTTTTTTGGTATAATGTATAAGATCTAGGTTGAGGTTCATTTTTATTGCCTATGGATGTCCAATTGTTTCAGCACTATTTGTGAAAATGCTATCTTTTCTCTACTAAATTGCTTTTTGTCAAAAATCTATCGGCTAAGTGGATACATTAGTTTTTCACAAAAATAAAAAGAGTTATAAGAGAGTACTATAAACTGTTCTGTACCTATAAATTAAGATAAGCTAGATGATATGGATAAATTCTTAAAAACACACATCCAACAGAACTGACTCAAGAAAAAATAGAAAATCTGATATAATCATAAGAAGATTGAATCAGTAATCAAACACCTCCCCAAAAAGAAAGGCCTAAGATTAAATGGCTTTACTCATGAATTCTACCAAACATTTAAATAAGAATTAGCATCAGTCTTTATCAACTCTTCCAAAAAAACTGAAGAGTAGGAAAACTTCTTGACTTATTAAAGACAGACAAAATACTACAAGAAAAGAAAACTACAAATATCCCTTATGAATACAGGTGCAATGATTCTCAACAAAGATTTAGTAAACTGAATTCAACAGAATATTTAAAAAACTATGTCTCAACCAACTGAGATTTATTTCTAGAATACAAGAATGGTTCAACATATGAAAATCATTCAATGTATTATACAACATTAATAGAAAGAAGGAAAAATATTACATGATTGTCTCAATTGATACAGAGAGAGGACTGAAAAAATTCAACACCATTTTCCTGAGGTTACCATTAAGTTTATGTAAAAAAGTTTCTTATATACAGTAGTCTTTTTTCTTCCATGTGTTTCTTATCTCCATTCCCCTTTGGAAATTCAGACCTTTACTCTCTCCCCTTCTTTGTTTTTGTTGTCTCAAATTATCTATATTTATGCTTTGAGTTCATTTCTGAGTTGCAGTAGCTATTGTCTTCTTGTCTTTTTAAAATGTTTTTACCCCCTTCAACCATTATGTAATATGTAAGTTTATAATACCCTATTCTAAGATAGGGTTGCAATTTTCTGTTAGTCATCTTACTCGTAATTTTGTAAATTTTTGTCTTTTTGTTTCAAGTAGAATAACCCCTTCATTATTTTCTATATTGCAGGCCTGTGGTGGTAAATTCCCTCAGCTTCTGTATGTCTGAAAAAAATCTTTATTCTCCTTTATATCTAAAGAAGAACTTTGCTAGATATCTTACTCTTGGCTGGTAATTTCTCTCTTTCAATAGTTTGAATATTTGATTCCACTCCCTCCTAGCTTGTGGAGTTTCTGCTGAAACCAATGATAATCTAAATTACGGACCAATATCTCTGATGAATACAGATGCACAAATTCTATACAAAATTGAATATGACAATACACATAAAAGATTATACATCATGATCAAGTGGGGTTCATTCCATGGGTGCAAAAATGTTTCAACATATGCAAATTGATCAATGTGATATACCACATAAGCAAAATAAAGGATAAAAATTCTATGATCATGTCAATAGATGCAGGACAAGCATTCGTCAAGATACACCGTCCATTTAAAATTAAAACACTTTCACCATAAAAAATAAATTAAAAAATTAAAACACTTAATAAAATGAAAAAAAGAACTCAACATAATATAGGCTATATACGATAAACCCTCAGCTAAAATCCTACTCATTGGTTAAAAACTGAAAGTTTCTCTCCTAAGATCAGGAACAAGACAAGGATGCCCGCTCTCACTACTCCTATTCTATATAGTATTGGAAATCCTAGCTAGAGCAATCAGGCAGGAGAAAGATCTAAAAGGCATCCAAATGGGAATGAAGAAGTCAAATTGTCACTTTTTGCAGATCACATGATACTCTACATAGAAAACCCTAAAGACTACACCAAAAACTATTAGAAACAATAAACAAATACTATAGTCAAGTTGCAGGATACAAGATCAATGTACAAAAATCCATAGAATTCCTATACACTAACAATGAAATTTCAGAAAAAGAAATGAAATAGAAACAATTCCTATTGTGATTGTAACAAAAAGAATAAAATGCTTAGGAATAAACTTAACAAAGCATGTGAAGGATCTATATCGAAGACTTCAAGACATTATCAAAAGAAATTGAGGAAGACACAAAGAAATAGAAAGATATTCAGTGTTCATGGACTGGAAGAATCAACATAGTTAAGATGGCCATATTACACAAAGCAATATACAGATTTCATGCAATCCCCACAAAATCCTAAGGGCATTTTTTAAAGAAATAGAACAACAAAACATCAGATTTGTATGGAATCATAAAAGGCCTTGAATAGCCAAAGCAATCATGCAAGAAAAGAATAAGGCCAGAAGTATCACACTACTTAACTTCAAATTACGCTACAAAGTGACGATAATCAAACAGCATGGTATTGGCAGGAAAACTGACACATAGACCAATGGAACAGAATTCAGAGCCCAGAAATAAACCCTTGTATGTATGGGCAAATAATTTTTGAAAAAGAAGCCAAAAACACACAATGAAGAAAGAAAAGCCTCTTCGATAAATGGTGCTGGGAAAATTGGAAAGCCACATGCAAGAGAATGAAACGAGACTGCTATTTGACACCATACAGACAAAAATAGCTCAAAATGGATCAACAACCTAAATATAAGATCTGAAACAATAAATTGCATAGAAAAAAACATAGGTAACTAAACTTATGGACCTTGGATTTAGAGAGGATTTTATGAATTTGACCTCAAAGGCAAGGAGAGTAAAAAGCAAAATAAATGAGTGGGACTACATCTAACTAAAAAGCTTCTGCACAGCAAAAGAAATCATCAACTAAACAAAGAGGCAACCAACTGAATGGGAGAAGAAATTTGCAAACAATGCCTTGTTTAAGGGTCTAATGTCCAAAATATGCAAAGAACTCATGCAACTCAACAACGAAAAAACAAACAATCCAATTTAAAAATGGGCAGAGGACCCGAACAGACACTTCTTCTAAGAAGACACATACATGGACAACAGACATATGAAAAGATGCTCAACTTCACTAGCTATTAAGGAAATGCAAATCAAAACCATGAAGAGATGACTCCTCACACCTTTTAGAATGGCTATCATCAACAAGACAAGTAATAACAAGTGTCGGAGAGATTGTGGGGATGCTCATACGCTGCTGGTGGGGATGTAAATTGGTACAGCCACTATGGAAAACGGTATGGTGGTTCCTCAAAATATTAAGAATAGAATTACCGTAATGACTCAGCAATCCCTCTTCTGGGTATCTACTACCAAAACTTGAAAACATTTATCTGTAAAGATATATGCACTCAAATGTTCATTGCAGCATTATTCATGGTGGTCAAGACATGGAAACAACCAAAGTGCCCTTCAGTAGATGACTGGATAAAGTAGATGTGGTCCATATACACAATGGAATATTAATCTGCCATAAGAAAAGATGAAATACTGCCAACATGGATGGATCTTGAGATTATAGTGCTAATGAAATAAGACAGAAAAAGTTGAGAACCATGTGATTTCATTCATATGCGAGATATAAAATTGAAAGCAACACATAAATAAGACAAACAAACAGAGACTCATGGACACAGAAAACACCTTAGTGGTAACCAGAGGGAAAGCGGGGAGGGGAGAGGTAAATAAGGTAAAGGGGGTCAAATATAAGGTGATGGAAAGAAACAACTTTGGGTGGTGAACACATAACACAATATACATAAGACATATTATTGAATTGTTCACTTGAAAACTATATAATTTTATTAATAAATGTCACCTCAATAATATTAATAAAAAAGTGCTCATCTAGCAAATCTGTAGCCTAGGAGATAAATAAAGCAAGTTTCCCCATGAGTCTTCCAATATTTTTATTCATCTAATATCTAGCTTTTTATTCAGCTAATATCTAGGGCACTTTGGTTCTTTCCATGTCTTGACCACCGTGAATAATGCTGCAATGAACATCTGAGTGCATATATTTTTACAGATAAATGTTTTCAAGTTTTGGTAGTAGATACCCAGAAGAGGTATTTGCTTACAGAGTTCATGGAAATGTGAGTGGAGGGGGAATAGTCCCAGGACTAAAGTCAAAATACCCAGGCCCTGTGCTGGTCTGTGGAAATGGCCAGGTGGCAGAGCCTGCCAGGCACCTGCTCCCTGAGCTGTGTCTCACATTTCTTTCTGACAAAGCAAGGTCGATGGTAACTTCACATGTAGTTAACTTATATGAAAACATTAAAGGATGTGATCAAGTGGTCCACAAGCATCTTCAGTGAATAAATAAATGAACACAATATGGCCTGGTCAATATAAAGTCAGTGTTGATTTTGGTTTTTAATTTTTATATAAGAAGACAAGTCAGCTGTTTGACCTATTCTGAGATTCTAACAATTTAGAACATTTAGACAGCAACACAGCTAAAAATTCCAGATTGTAGACAAAATGTCAGCAAGGCCTCTGTACCTTCAATGAACAGCACTCAAACAATTCTCTGTCTCCACTTCTAAGGAAAGGCAGTAGGTCTGTCAGTGAGGGGAGTCTTTTCTATGCTGACCTAGAGCCCTAGAAATTAGTGATTCTCAAAGTGTGGTCCCCAAACCAGCAGTTTCTTAGGACCCCTCCCCAGACCTGCTGAGTCAGAAACTCTGGGGTGGGGCCCATCAGGCTGAGTTTGAACGGCCCTCCAAGTGACCTGGCACAGAGCTGAAAATCTGAAATCCACACTCTCAGTCCATAAACCTGAACAGAGTGACTCAGTAACTCCCAGGAAATTCTGTCCCAGTAGATACTGGAAATACAGTCTTTGAGGTGGCCTTTTAGAAAACTCTAAAGAGCCTGGCACATTGTCTTAGAGTAGAAACAGGAATGTTGGAATGCTGGGGCATCTAGAAGGGTGCAGGCAGCCTTGGCTGTTCTCCCAGCACCCACTGGCCAGGGGCTTCCACTTATTACATCTACATATTTGTTTATTTCTTTCTGAATTCACTCAAATGTATTCAGTGTCTATTGTGTATGTGTTACCAGTTATACACTGAGTTCTGAGGGTACATTGTGAAGAAGATACACACACTCCCTGCTCTTGCAGAGATCAGAGTCTGGCAGGAAACACGAGAGTTAAACATAGATGACAAGTGGCAGAGCCATGAAGTGGCAAGCACAAGAGAATGTGACAACCCTGGAAGGTCCTGGACACCTTGCAGTGGAAGTGGCCTGTGGGGGCAGTGTTGGGTGGGTGAAGGGGTGAAGAGTGTTCCAGATAGTAGTGACAGTACCAGGGCCAAAAGCAAGAAGATGGGGTTGTCCATGGGCATGAAAAAGTCCCAGAGTTCCAAGAATAGAGAAAAGGTAAAGAGAGGAAAGAAGTGAGGTCTGACAGTCACCTCCTGGGCAGGACAGTTAGTATAAGCAGCACTGTCCTTGGCAGCCCCATGCTAAACAATTAGAATAAATTCTCAGGTCTGTCGCCTCATGGGCTTCTCACTAGATCCCAGTGACATGAACAAGGAAGGTTAAATAATGTGTCCCGTTGTACAGATGAGGAATTTGAGGCCCAGAGAGGTAAAGTTCCTTTCCAAAAATCACCCAGCTAGCAAGGAACCAAACTTAGGAAACCAATCAGATCCCTGGGCTGTTTTCACCAGACTGAATTTGTTTACACTTTATTTCTTTTCTTCTACATGG
>NW_006442105.1:369560-374432 GCF_000325575.1 Pteropus alecto
GGCATCCTGTGGGGCCAGCCACCATAAGATCTTGGTTGCCAGGCTGTCTGCCTGACACGACTAGTCTCTTCTTACATGCTCTTGTTTTCTCTTGTGCCTTTGCTCATGGGTTGGTGTCTGCTTTCTGCTCTCTATAAATCCCTTTCAGATTTCGGTTAATTTTTTTTTATTAATAGACTTAATCTTTCAGAACAGTTATGGATTTGCAGAACAACTGAGCAGATAGTACAGGGAGTCCCCATATACCCCATACCCAGTTTCCCTTATTATTAAGATCTTACATTAATAAGGTACATTAGTTACAATTAGTGACCCAATATTGATTTGTTATTATTAACCAAAGTTCATACTTTCCTCAGTTTTCCCTTAGTATTCTTTTTCTATTCTAGAATTCCATCCAGGACCCATATCACATTCTGTTATCTCCTCAGCTCAAGATTTTTGGTTTAGGTTGTACAAAAACTCACTCAGTTAAGCTTTTAAGGGCGTTGTTCATTTGACGAAGCTTTATGACATGTATAAGTCCAATTCTAACTCCCCTCTGAACCTCAAGGCTTTTCTCATGGGAAAGACTGAACTTCCCTGCCCTTCCTAGTCTCACTGTTCTCATTCTGCTGGGAAGAAAATAACTTTTACTGAGAATTTACAATGTGCTATCTACTTTACATATCAGATTCAAGCCTACTGATGAAATAGGTATTATTAGACACATTACACAGATAAAGACTTGAGGCTCACAGAGATTAAGATATTTGCTAAGGTCTCAAGATAGCTAGCATCAGAGGCAGGACTGAAGTATGCCAAAATGCCCACACTCTTCCTCATACCTCTTGATGGCCTCCTAGATGCCCTGCTATTATAAACACAGAGCCCCTTGTTTTCCCCTGGCCTTCTCTCCTATGATCCACCCTATAGCACCTGGCTGTTTGGTGCCATGGTCCCCTATTAGTCAAAAAATTATGTACCTAAGAAATCAAAGTACAGGTTTCTATGTATAAAAGATGCTTTGTGGTCACAATTACTTAAAAAAGTAATTATGTTAAAAATGTGACATACATACAGCCTAGAAAGTAGAATAGCATAGACTTTTATTTAGAATTCATAACTTTGAGATTAGATTAAACATGGTAGTGTGAGCAATGTTTCCAGATCTCTCTCCTTGAAACAACAATAAGCTGAACACCTAAAACTCAACAAAAATCATCCGACTGCACACCAGCGCATCTGAGCATGGGATCTACGCATAAGAACTACCACAAGTCAGAACCCTGGGTGTCAGGTGGCGGACTGGGAGAAACAAAGAAGCTGCCTCTCGCAGCCAGAGCTCCCTGTAAGAGAAGGGGTAGGGGAGGGGCAGTGAGTTCCCTGAACAGCACCCCCTGAGAGTGCTGTGAGCTCCACACAGCTGGCAGCAGTGCCCAATCATCAGGGCAGAAGTCAGAGAAACAGGGATGGCATAAAAGCGGGGACGGCAGAGAAACAACAGTTGATTTTACTAGCTGCGGTTGCAAAACTGAGGCTGAGCCACAGACTCCAACCCCCAACCCAGAGGGCCCCTCCCACCATACCCTCCAAGACGGAGCGCCGCAGAGCGCTAGGGGAATCTGAGCAAATGATACCGAAACTGTTACTAACACTGACAGGAACTAAGACTGAGGGTAGCGAGCATGATTAAACATCTATAAGGGGGGAAAAAAGACATTATTAACACTTTATATAAAGCAGAGATCCAAGAGGCTTAGATGCTATCTACTGGAAACCAAAAGAAAAACACCTTACTTGCAACAGGGAAGGGACCATTATATAATATATTGTTCTGGGAAAAAGAAAAAAAAAGCAGGACATACTTCCATTAATGCCCAGGCGGAGTAACAGTCCATTAAACACCATGAGCAACCAAGGTGACAAGGCAACTCAGAAAGAAAGAGAAAAATCTCCAGAAAATAAGCTTATGGACATAGAAATATGTGACTTAAATGACAGAGAATTCAGGATGATACTTCTGAAAAAATTCAGTGAGATCCGAAACGAATCATATCATCAATTTCAAGAATTAAAAAAAAGTATATGAACAGAATGAGTTCTTTAGCTAGGAGATTGAAACCCTCAAAAAGAACCAAATAGACCTTCTGGAGATAAAGAACACACTGCAAGAGTTGAAAAATAAAATAACAAGCTTGAGAAATAGAGTTGACCAAATGGAGGAAAGGATCAGTGATATTGAAGACAAATCTAGAAATAAAGCAGAAAGAAGAGAGAAACCAAAGAATGAAAAATAATGAAAGAGAAATACAAGAACTAGCTGATACCATCAGGAGAGGAAATATAAGAATAATCGGATTCTCAAAGGGGAGGAAGATAAGCAGGAATTAGAAAGCATTTTCAGGCAAATAGTTGATGAGAATTTCCCAAATCTAAGGAATGAGCCTGAGCTTGGAATTCAAGAAGTAAACAGAACATCCAAAGACCTAAACCCTAAAAAGCCTTCTCCACGACATATTGTATTAAAATGATCAAAAATCAATGACAAAGAAAGAATTCTCAGGGCAGCCAGGAAAAAGTAGACAGTAACATATAAAGGAAAATAATTAGATTACTGCCAGACTTCTCAGCATAACCCTTACAAGCCAGAACTTAGCACAAACCCTACAAGCCAGAAAAAAGTGGAATCAAATATTCAAACTATTAAATGAAAGGAACTACCGGCTGAGAATAATGTATCCAGCTGAGCTCTCCTTTAGATATGAAGGAGAAATTAAGACCTTTCCAGACATACAAAAATTAAGAATTCTCCACTACAAGGCCTACATGACAGGAAATACTGAAAGAGTTCAGCTCACTTAAAACAAAATGACACACACACACAAAAAGCATAATTAGGAGTAAGGTGTCTAGCAGGCTGATAAAAGCAGAACAGTGCAACCCTTACTACAAACAGGGCATTATAAGCTTAAAATAAGAAGAGATTTGCTATAGCAAGATAGCAATGAATGTTCAGCTTACATAGGGACAAAATGAGACAACAATGACTGAAAAGGGGAGGATTCAAAGACCCGAATTCGCAAAGGGAATAGAGAGCGGGCACAAGCAGAAGAAAAGAGACAATTATGTATATACAACTATCCTTTTCATATTCATGATGGTGACCACAGGCCAAAGATTTAGAACCAAAGTATATAACATAAATCAAGAAGGACCAGAGGGAAAACCCACAAAAGCCAACCAAAATAAAGAAAACTGAAACACAAGGACAAGGAAGTACTGGAAACACCGAGCTACCAGAAAGCAAAACATAAAATGGCTATAAGAAGACCTCATATTTCAATAATCACCCTAAATGTAAATGGACTGGACTCACCAATAAAAAGGCACAGAGTTAGAGAGTGGATCAAAAAACAAAACCCAACCATATGCTGCCTCCAGGAGACATATCTAAGTTTCAAAGACAAATATAGACTCAAAGTGAAGGGGAGGAAAATGATATTTCAAGCAAATGGCATTCAGAGAAAAGTGGGACTAGCAGTACTAATATTGGGCAAAACAGACTTCAAAATCAAAAAGATAAGAAAGATACTGAGGGACATTTCATAATGATAAAGGGAATCATGTACCAAGAAGACAAAAGACTTTTTAATATCTAATCTCCCAATCAAGGATACCTGAAATATGTAAAGCAGTTACTAACAGAACTAAAGGGAGAAACAGACCAAAACACTATCATAGTAGGGGACTTAAATACCCCACTATCAGATATGGACAGATCATCTAAACAGAAAATCAATAAGGAAATAACATCCTAAAATAATATATTAGACCAACTGGACATAAATGACATATACAGAGCCTTCCATCCCCAAACAGCTGCTTATACATTCTTCTCTAGTGCACATGGAACATTCTCAAGGATTGACCACATACTGGGACTCAGAGATGGCCTCAACAAATATAAGAGGGTTGAAATCATAACAACCATATTCTCTGATCATAATGCTTTGAAACCAGAGATCAACTATAAAAAAAAAAGCGGAAAGAAAACAAATAAATGGAAATTAAACAACATGCTACTGAAGAACAACTGGGTCAGAGAAGAAATAAAAAGAGAGATCAAGAGATACATAGAAATGAATGATAATGATAGTACAACATATCAAAATTTTGGAGACAAAGGCAAAAGCAGTCATAAGAAAGTTCATATCATTACAGGCCTATCTCCAAAAACAAGAATGAACCCAAATAAACAACCTAACGCTTCATCTTAAAAAACTAGAAAAGGAAGAACAAATGAGGCCTAAAGTCAGCAGAGGGAAAGAAATCATCAAAATTAGAGCAGAAATAAAATTGAAAACAAAAAAACAATAGAAAAAACAAATGCAACAAAGAGCTGGTTCTTTGAGAAGCTTAATAAAACTGACAAATCCCTGGCCAGACTCCCTACAGAAAAAAGAGAAAGGACAAAAAATAAACAAAATAAGGGATGAAAGAGGGAAAATTATGACAGACACTGCAGAACTACAAAGGATCATACAAGAACACTATGAAAAAGTATATAACACCAAATTTAATAACCTAGAAGAAATGTACCAGTACTTAGAAAAATACAACCTTCCCAGAGTGAATCAAGAACTGGAAAGTCTAAATAGACCAATCAGCAGTACAGAAATCGAAACAATCATCAAAAACCTACCAAAAAGTAAAAGTCCAGAACCAGATGGCTTCACCAGTGAATTCTACCAAACTTCAAAGAAGATTTAATACCTATTCTCCTCAAACTCTTTCCAAAAATTAAAGAGGAGGCAATACTTCCCAACTCATTTTATGAGGCCAATATTACTCTGATACCAAAACCTGGTAAAGATAACACAAAAAAAGACA